>NW_013563916.1:5656-21363 GCF_000499605.1 Eimeria maxima | reverse complement strand
TAATAAGCAGCTATCATGCTGATAGTTGTTAGAGCATGTTGGCAGCTAGTTCTCTTGCTCCGCTCGTGAGAAGATATGCCATATAACAAGCGGAAATGGTGGCAAAATGTTGACTTGAACAGAGCGGGGATATTGGCTTGAAGTACCAATCGATTGTTGAAACAACACGCTTTTCACACGGATCTATTGCTAGTTTATGGCCAAGCTCTGGCATTCCTCATCAAATCAAGAGGATGTTGGCATGCACCTGCTACGTTAGTGAAAGGATTATTAAGGGGAGTTGTTTGCCTAGTCTAATGTTGTCGACACCTATGTAACCGGCCAAGCCGATCAAAGGGAATGAACTCTTCTCCGAAGCCATCCAATTTCATACTATGCATATGTAGGAAATAGTTTTTAAGGCTTTCTATATCACCACAAACTCTTCATGATTAAAGCAAAACGCTAGAAATATTCATACAATTTTTCTTCACACCATGTTTCAAGCATAATTGGATAGGGTGTCTCGCTCGGTTGAGCTAAAATACTGTAGACACCGATCGGTAGGTAGGGACACGACGAACCTCCGTTGAGCCGCAACTCCGATGATTGCAAAAGGTTGTTAAATGCAAAGAGATTTACACGTGTGCATTCCTTGCAATATTCAGCTTTATTGTACCTACCCCTTATCTGCTCGGCATGTGATGTGTATATTGAGTAAATATTTAGCGAAGATAACATCGTCAAAAATCATTATCGGTAAGGCGTTCAATTTCCCTTCAAGTAGCAAACCACGTTAGTAGCATTTGAGCAGGTGGCACAAGTCTTCAGCCCAGTTTCGCCATAAGCAAGTGAATGCAATCTAGGGAATCCGTTAAAGGCATCGAAGAATTGCATGCGTTGGATCAATAAATATTTTCTAATACCGGCTCATTTGTTTTTTTCGCATATATGCTCTTTTTCTTGTTCGAGCCATTAGCAATTATAATTTTACTTCCTAAGCGCTGTAACCGCGTTCACGGCACTGCCCTGCACGGTAGTTGACGAAGTTGTTAGCGTTCCATTTCACCTAACTAGAAAACGTTTCTCCATGTTTCGTATATTATTGACTTTGGTTGAGAAGATGAAGAACAGTATTTTTGTCGAAAACCCTTATATCAGGTGAGCCGAATAATTGCTGAACTTCATACGTAACCGGCGCTTAACCGGCGATCACATCAGAATTCCGTAAAGTGTATTCAAGTGCTAGCAGACTGTTCTCGAAAGAGCCCTTAGAAACATCTTGTTCTCTGGTTTGCTCAGCAACATTGAAGTGCTTATAATATTGTCGCAAAAACAAAGCCAAGGCATCTCGCGCGGGGATCTTGTACTTGTTGCCTCGTTTGTTCCCAAGCTTGAAACTGGTTGCAGGGCATACTCGAACAAATTTCTAGATGTAACTGTATAGTTGTATATGTTTCTTTTTATTTGTGAACTAGCTTAGCTACTGAATTTTGACCCTCGGTCAGGGTCCCCGACAGGTAGTTTGCTGTGGAGGAAGGCTCAAAATACTACCCTGCAGTTGCATCATATATGGCTGTTGTCTGGCTATTATCGAGTGTGAGCGTTGCTGACAAATGCAGTGCCTTCTTTTGGTTGCAAAAAGTAAAACCCAGGAATAGCTACGCACAAGTAATCGGAAAGCTGGTTTCTAAAGCCAACCCACTGCAGAATACTGCGTGGAGACTTTGCAGAGCATGGCAACAAAACGTAGTTCTTCGACAACGGATATTTTCAGTGTAGGCTCATACTTAACGAAGAGCAGCTGACAACTGACTTCTTGTCGACTGGAAACTATTAGAATGTGGCGTACGGTTCAACGAAAAGTTCAACCGTAGGCTCAATCGAGCGGTAGCAAGGCCGTCCATTGCTGGGTGCAGGAAGTATAATACAAATGTTCCTAGCGGGAGTCGATCATTTACTAGTGTACAGAAATTCACGTACCAATAGGCTTAAATTGTGCAGCATCTCCTAGAGAATTCTACATACCAACTCTTTAGCAGCTCTTCCAGTAGTCGTTATTGCAATAAGGGAAAAACCAGCACCAACCCTGGTGCACAGCCTACACCCCAGAAAAAACAATAGCCATATTCTTTCGTAATGGAACCGCATAATGTGAAAATGGATTTTTCAAGGGTATGCAATTGTCAGAGCCTCGCACTCGTTTTTAGCTGTCTCACCATTTCGTCCGACGGACTTACGAAGCTTCAGGAACAGGTGCGTGTTGTGCACATAAAACTATATTTTTGGAAAAATATTCAGCCTCCAAAGTACCGCAAGAGAGATAGAAGCTAAGAACTCCAGATTTACTACAAAGTTTGCTGCGTTGCTCGCCCTAGTTGGTAACTGCCCCGCCAAGACCTGTCAGAAACTAAAGCCTCCGGCTTCGGCACGAGCGTCAGATGCGTGCTATCATTCTTTGCTTACTGTTTTCTTTTTTGACTTGAAAAACCACATCTAGAAATAGAGTGGTCCACGAACCTAGCTGCGTCTACCCTTCGATCTCTGTGTATCGCGGTCAACACGATGCGCCGGAGGGATATTTATCCAAATACTGCTAACAGCACGATGCAAATCCTCGCATGAAGTTAGATCAGACAAATAAATTTGAGATTTTCGGCTGCAGATTGCGTAACAGCTCAGAAAAGGCTGCAAAGCATACGAATATTCATCTAGAGATGCACTTGCCGTCGGTAGTCGGCTTCGTGGCTGGTTTGTTTTAGCGTAGTGCATCGTTGAAGCCGCGCGTGAACCCGAGACGGTGCGCTGACAGAACATAGTTATGGAATGAAACGCAGCATAAAAAGCGTCGCAGATGTTTTGCTTGTATCTACGAAATTACAACGCTGCCAAGATGGATTGAGACCACTACTGATCTGTGGGTCCGCCCGGTATGCGCGGAAGACCTGGCAGCCGAGGAAAAATCAAGTTGAAGACGCAAAAATTCTGCCTAGTACTTAGGGCCAAGTAAACTCGGCCATCACAGCAAAAGCAGTAATAATATACCGCAGGCGCGCAAGGTCACACGAACAACGATGGAGGTTTTTACTAGACGCTGGCATCACCTACTGAGACATAATATTGCTATTAGATTTGTTAGGCAAAGGCAAGGCAACGATCAGCTAATTGACAGGCAGAAGACCGAGAGGCGAGTCACGTGACCAGCCCCAACAAAGGTAAGCAAACCGATAGCGCAGGAAGCGCTGGCACGTTAGACCCGTACAAGCGTGTCTCCGATTGGCAACTCCTGCGCTAGCAGTCAAGATTTTTTTTCGGCCGACGCGCCTTACTATGAAGCAGGGTCACGCAACAGCCGTAAATGGCTCCGCACCAAATAACCGGATTTTGCTGATTACCATACTTACAGCATCTTCGGACGAATCTTTGCCCCATGTAGAGCTAACCTTTGAGGCGTAGGCGAAAAGGGCACACTCTGCCGAGCGTTAATATATTCCCCCACAACCCATGTGACTACTAAGGATATCCGCCAGCTAGCCGAAGAATGGCTTGTGGGATTGCTTACTATTCAACCACACAACAATTGAAGCAGTTCAGCATCCTTCAGCCGAGTTACTTATAGATCATCAGGGTATTGGAACTCCCATCGCAACACTATAGCCTCCATCAAAATCTAGAAGGGCTGAAGGTGGTAGGAACTCGATATATTCTCCATTAGAGAATTATTTGATATGCACTGTCACATATACGATGACATCGAACTACAGCGAAATCTGTCGCAACTGAAGAACCTGTATAACGTTTTGCGCTACAGGCCATTTCAACAGCAAGAGAGAGTTGCAGTAACGTTACAATTGGCATGGTGCTATGCAGGTGAATACCTGGGTCGGCGCCCTTATTTCGGAAGCGACAGCTCCTGCAAATAGTATACTCAGCGCATACCGTAGACAGCAAATGCCCAGTAGAATATCCATAAACGCATGTGGCAGACTATGCTACTTTAGTTTACGTTGGCTAGGCCACCCGCCAGGGTGCGGCAGAAATTGCCTAGCTTTCAATGGAATACCTTCGCTCATTTCGTAGAATGATCCCTAGAGTCAAGCAGCTCCAAGGGTGCTTCACAAATCCTTTCCAGCCTAGGAACTCGGTAGGAACAAAACATAGCGGGCGTCGTTCAGACATCTTCCAGGGTGCCAGCAGTTGATATCACACTTGAGCACTTTGCTGCAAATACAACAGATGGACGATGATTCTTTGGTTTGAAGCCTCCTCGTGGCAGCTAATTTCGAAGGAGCAAGTACCGCCTTTCGATGACAAAGCTGTACCAAAACGGGATCGCAGGCGTGAATTGCAGCCCATACATGTAGGCACCCCACATTGTCGTACACACCAGTTATGTCCCCATTTGAGCTGCCGCGTAAAGGGGGCGCATACAAAATATTTTCTGTGACTAGGCATCTTACTTCCCCTAGCTATCGCGCTTTCGTAACCGCATAGAACTAGGGTTTACAGCTGGGGCTATTTAGGCCAGGTGGTGCAACAAATTTTCAGGCCTAGGGATTCAGGTTTATGACCTACAGTTATGGGTAGTTTGCCTGACCCAAAGAGGCTTGAGCAGCACTAGTTGAATCCAGGCTGGCTACCCAGACCAATTCAGTGTTAGCGACTGAACGCAAAGTCCACAGAAGGGGTCGTAATAGCATTTGCGCTCGGTGCTCTCTTGCAGTAGTACTTATATTAGGCTCGGTTGTAACCGTTACGGCCCGGTACAGGTTGCGTTATGCTACGTCGGCTCCCTCAGCTTTGCAGACTTAATCTAGTGTTCCCCCAAATGCTGCAAAGTGGAGAAGAAGAAAAATGAAATGTTTTTGAGCTCTTGTTTGCCTATCCACTTTGCGTACATCACAGCTACTGGCGGTCCTTGGATAACAAGGATGACTCTCATTATATCGTAAAACTGAAGGGTAGGCTGGGTAAAAGCGAAGCTGACGAAAAGTATTGGCTCAGAACATACACTCAAAAGGTTATGCAGAGAGACACATTCATGTAGGACACTCAAAAACGGGAAAGCTAACGGATTGAAATGTACGAAGATATGGGGAAAATAACCGAATGGAGAGAGCCGTCAGTTGCACATGGGGCAAACACCGAAATCTGTAGTGTTTGGAGCTACCTGTTAGTAGATTCCATGGTTTCCAGTTGTGTGTCGACAGGTTTGCTAGTTTGTAAGTATGATGATGGAAGGCGTTGTGTATGCAGCACTTCCCGTTCGTGCCGGACTTTAGAGCTAAAGGAGATTATCCTGGAGCTTAGCCGCATACCAGTTGACTGTTTTGTCTGATTGAAGGACGATTTCTATCCTATGGTTAAGCTTCAATTCCAGAGCAGATGTTGCAGCCACTGATCTTGTTCCACTTCACTTGCTTTGGCGTAACCACAGAAACGGATTCCACGCTTAACGTTTGCTGTAATTGATCTTCGCACATAATGGGTAGGATTCCAAGCAAAAATGTAGGAGTCATGTTCCATCACCTGAGAATAGTGTATCAAGAAGAGGAAGAGGAAGTGGATGCCTGCTTACCGATCTAGTGGACTGTCGCTGTATGGTAGCCAGTAATGTCAGCGTTGACTTGCGGACAGTCATCATTTTCCATTTTAAAATGGATGACGGCGTTTTAAGTCTTCTCCAGCAATTCCTGGACGTACAATCTAGGACAACTGCCAGAAATGCAGAGACATTAACTGTCAGACCTTTAATCGGTGCTTCCTTAGCTTTCTGTAGAGTAGGCGTTCAACTGTTCGGTGGTATATTGGAGACCGAAGGCGTTATTATGACGAATAATGGAGAATGGGTGGAGTAAACGACTGAATGAATTACGGCAGCCTGTTTTCCTCAGACGTATTGCCCGAACGCTTTTCATGTTGTGCAGGCCACAGCTTTCACATCCTGATTCATTGGTTTTTGCCAGTTCTTGCCCACGGATTAGTTGCAGTGGGATAGCTGCGGCCATTATCGTTGGCGACTAAAACACCAGTCAAACGAAACAAAGAGGATGCGCAGGCCCTACGGATAATGTGAGTGAGGCCTGAGGATGTTATATGCCGACCTACCGCCGTGCGCCAGTTCCATTCAATCTTCGCATTTCTTTCCCATGTATTTTTAGTTGAATTTGCCAAAGTGGGAGAAAGCAGACGTCGAAAAAATAATAAACAGACCCCATACGCTTCACTGCGGCACGTTATCTCAAGTGATTAGTGCCACTGGATGGTGTTTGACAAAGATGTGCATGGCATGCATGTTGGCTGACTCGAGATCCAAAACAGTTCGGTTATCGTGGGTCTTGCGAACCCCCCACTGTGAAGTAGCTGCATTCCCTGAGCTTCCAAACGACAGCCTATGACGGCGCCTCTTCTGAGTTGATGACACGATCGTCGTTAACAACTTTCAAGAGGAAATCGCTCACGAATAGATGCTTGTCTTTCTGTAGAACTGTTGCTTTTCTTCACAGCCAGCACGGCTTATGTCCGGAAAAAGGAGTGTTGATGCATGTGCGTAGACCCGTTACTTGCTGATGGAGCCGTCTGCAAGTCAAACTATTCATTTTCGTTAAAAGCATGCGGAAGCAGCAAATAGCAGCTAGCTCAGAAAGTGAGCGCTGGGGCGAGTTATTCCGGCGGCCGCGTACTGGCTTGATCTAGCACAGGGACCGGACAACGAAGAGTCTGATATGGTACCTTAGAGTCGTAGGGGCTGCCATGCCCGATGTCAATGGGACGTAGAAATACCCCAAATATGTAAACGTCAACCGTGCTTCAAATCTTTGGACACACGGGCTACATCATACCATGTGCGTATGAACTCTTGTAGATGATCTGTTTGTTAACCTTCCTCTACAGTGTGTCAACCCAAAAGTAGGGCAAAACAACTTTGCGCGCGATTTTCCGTTGACTACCCTCCATATCCAATTGGTCGCCAATTGGCGTGTACGAAGTTACACTAACTTTAGCAGCCTTTCTTCGTACCAGGGCAAATAGTGGCATCGCAGAGGATTAAACCATCCTGATATCCGCACCGCTAGCGATAGCACCCACGACTAGCCGATGATATATAAACTCGGAAGCAATCTTACTCGAAATTCAGGGACTATCTATGAAGCATCAAAGGAAACCGAAGTTGGCCGGCTCCACAAAAAATGCAGCACCAAAAGGGAAATACACCATCTGCTCTATGGACGGTCACGTGAAAAGCCGTGGATGGTTACTTATCTCTAACTTGCCTCATTCCGATATCAGATTTCTCCTCGCTCAGACGGCAGCGATGCCTGGGGATGATGCAACCTACTCCAAAAGTCAGCAGTCCCGCAATATAACCGTCTGAATGTATTGCCGGTTTCCTATTTGGTGGCTTTGGGATATTTTCAATTAACAGTGCTACTGTATCCCATGATGTGCAAGCAAAGGGCTTGCTTTGTGCTACCTAGAAGTGGGAACGGCCCTACATGATTGCTAGAGGCAATAGCGCGACTCTTCGACTAACGAGTAATTTGGACACTTGGCGGCACATTGAACGAGTATGCTAGCATAAATTACAGTGGGATTCCAGCAGCTGCCACATGTGTTTGGTGTGCGAGTCTTCTGTTCATCAGATGTTTCTTCTTTCAACAACTTGTGGCTAGGTTGCACATTCGCAATGAAACATCGGCGGCCATAGGCAGTTGTAGGTGCTATCACTTGTTCTGGAGGCCCATTTGATCGACTATCTTGTCGCAGATATCGCTGTGAGACCCCCGAAGCTTTCGTGCCAGTGTCAGCATAGATAGCTTGTGCACGTGAGATTATTTATGTTGCCGGATGCATAATTATTACTAAGAGGGACTGCATTCAGCTGGCCGCGGCCTTGGCGTGAGTGTAAAAACAGCAACGCATGCGAGCGTTAAGTAGAAGCTGAAGCTCTGAAAAGCTTTTTTGCTGCAGCCCTTTTTCCTGGGTTCGGAATATTCCAAATAATGTAACCACGAGACATGGATCGGCTCCGTAGGAGTGAACGGATGATGTAGACCCTGGGACGCCCCATATAGGGCGATGTTGCCTTTTGCCCTTTCTGAGAACACATCGGGTGGGAAGTTCAGCATATTCATTGGTCGTGTCCTGTTCTGCAGGTATGGGCAGGGGTACGCTTGGGGGTTCTTTCAGGTCATGGCACAGTTCCTCAGCTAAATAGAAACTTGGCAGAGCCCATAATGCACTGGCGCTTTGTTTTAGTGCAGGACTCAAAAACTTTGTTTACTTGATACTCTTGCAAGCCCCCACGCCTGCAGTGACGAGACAAGGGCTAACGTGTATCGAATTCTAGGGAAGATCGACGAGTGTTCGCACGCTGTGGCGTTTAGGAGTGTCTTTCGTCGCTTAGAAGTGCTCAGCTCAAGAGTTAGTACGTGGCGTGGCCCTTGCACGTAGAAGGCAGCGGCCAGTATCCCAGCAAACCAGAACAGTTTGCAAGGCGTGCTCCAGTTTAGAGCGAAAGAAGAAGAACAGTAAATGGCGACTTGGCCATCAGCACAATCCGTAGTTCCGAGCAGACTTTTACTGCTCCACTGGCTTGGCAGCTACAGCACTTTGTATTCTCCGAACTGTACGTATACTCAGCAGTGGTGTGAATGTCGCAAGTAGGTTTGCCCTGGGCCCACAACGTACGAAGAGGACGCCGACAGACGTTTTTAGTCGTACCATCTGATATATATCAGGAGCCACTGCTAACCATTGGTTCCTGTGTTGAACGTCATCATGCTCCCTCACCCCCAAAACTACTGCATGGCGTTGGTTTTCGTAGAGGGAACTAAGACCTAGTGTGATCGGTCCCACGCTGGGGCTGAAATGAACTTGCTTGTGCATGCGCATTGGTTGAAAAGTTGTATAAAGGGTTATCGTTACTGTTGGTGTGTCGAGAACAATTGACGCTTTATTGTCGGTACACGTGGGGATATCTTGCACTAGTTGCGATAAAACCCGATTGCAAGTCCTGCGATGCCGCCTCCTCCCCTACCTTTTTCAGCCCGGTAGGCTGCCATGTCCAGTGAGGGCCAGCATTTGGTCTGAAAATAACGAGCATGCGAGAACTACTGTTTTCGCTGCATTGCCTTTAGCGAGTCCTTGCACGATCTTCGGATGACAGGGGATTCTTGGTAAAGCAACTTATGTGCTTTTGATGACTTTCTTGCAGCCCTGAAAACCTGAGAAGCGCTCCGGCTGTGTTAGTGTAGAAGACGAGGAAGTCCAGTTTTCCCCCCGAAATTGAATATTCTGAATGATATTAATCGCGCTGCGCACCATGTTATCTTTCAGAGATGATTTGCAGTGATCAGGTATCATGTTACGCATGATTCGAGCAACGTACTATTTGTAAAAATAGTCAGAAATAAAGCTTTGTGAACTCCAGCAAGCATGGGCACAGAAGTTAGTTCCTTGGAGCATCGCCTTGTTGCACTAACCCGCTGTGGCTGTAGGACAACATCAGGAACCGAACTGGACAGCGCCAATAATATCACGGCGTAGCGAGTGGCCGTTAGGACCACACAAGTCTCCTATAATCACAGATTATTTGTGCGTTTGCGCAGCTGTCGAAGACTCTAACTCGTTTAATATCAATAGAGCTGGGTAGCCGCGGGTGTTACACATGACACGTAATAGGCGACGATGCAGCAGGTATCAGGCTGTTTCATACCGCGCAGACGCACCCGTTTGCGGTGCTGTGGCCGGTATGCCTGTGGACCTGGAAACGAAGTCAGCTTGCAAGCTCATCTGCTCATCGTTCATCTCTTTGGGCTGCATGGCATTCTGGAAAGCATCGTCAGAGACCGGGATTGGACATTGCTCAAGGCCTTTCGGCTCGCTAGCCCACTTCATGAAACTCCCTAATGCCAACCACAACGGTACCCCAGGAAGCAACGGAGCAGCAAGAAAGCAGCAAAGAAATCGCGCCCAATTTCAACATTTTTCGCAGTATACCCTGTATAATCCCTCAAACTGGCCTGATTTTCCGCCGGAAGTGGTTTCTATTACAATACTGCAGCCATCCAACCCATCCAACCCTTGCATTTCAGCACTTTTTTCCTGCACCAACATGCCGTTTGCAGACGCGGCACCAAATATGAGTGCCTGAAGCCAGCCCCTTAAGTGCGCCGCCCCAGGCTCCCCAAGAAAGCTCGGAGCAACAGGGAAGTGAATGAGGAAAACAGAGGAACACGCGGCTGGAAACTACGGCAAGTAGGCTTCTTCCATTTGCTTCCAACGCATGCAAATTGTTGCTGGTGGATTTCCCCGCCTTCCCAAACGCGCAGAAAGGCAAGCTGCCGATGGATTTCTATATTCTCTAGATACGGCCGTCTGCATATAGTTCATCCCTGCCCTGCCGCTAGTGCACACACTGACGCAAACAGGGGAGGTCTAGGTTGGGACTAGTGATCGTCGCAGTTTCACACCCAGTGAGGGCCAAAAATGTTGTGCTCTGATGTGCAGAGTATTCCTTGGCTGTCATATAGTTTACCTGCTGCAACTAAACTTTACAGTTTCCAACCCTATGTCAATGAGTTCCTCTTTCTGGGACAGCCTGGGACGGTGCCCCACGTGAAAGCCACGTCCGGTTCGCTCGAACAAGCAAGAATCATTACGTTACGCGTTTGGGGTTACCGAGAGAGTAGGGCCAGCAATAGGGTGACGTAATTCGTCGACCTGTGCACATCCGGAAGCGCTCTTTTGCGCAGCTGTGTAGTGTGTGTATTTTCACCAGTGTCACTGACAGTGGCATCGCTATGTGAGGTTGGCCTATGAACTGCTACCCGCCCCTACCAAACAAACAGCAAGCAAAAGCCCTGTACAAAGCCTCTGTATACACTACCCTGGCTGTACATATATCTAGGAAGGGTTGATTGTGTTCGTCTGTAAGGCCCTTTTACATCATTGGATGCAACTGGTTGCGGTGCAACCTCGACCTCTTTCGCAGCTCCAGGCGCTTGGGCCGCTGCTGCCAGGGGTGCTGAAGACTGGGGAGGGAAACCAGGACCATTAGAAAATCGTCTGTCTAGAGTATTTTGTGCCAACTGGAGCCCACAACAGTTCACTGATAGAATCCAGTAAGCCGCGATACAAGAGGGAGGGGAACATGGAGCTCAGGCCCCGTGGAGAGGCGGGGCTAGATGAGGAAATGCAGACGGTACAATTTCTCTCTTATACTAAACATTTTGACGCAGTTGAAGCAGCCCACGGGCACAAGATAATTCCGAAGAGCCCTGTGTGACTAGCGCTACTGTCCACTGACCCGCCCACACCGATAGCCATTGTCTGCGCCCTCCAGTTATTACACCATACCACTCATTATTATTGCTGACCATTACATTTACAATTTCAAGGTGTATTAGATGCTCCGTTCTGTGTTCCGGTGTAAATGCCATTGGAGTGCCTGGAGCTCCGGGGCAGCTGCTCTAGTGCACAGGCACTACAGTTTGGCCCTAATGGGATCCCAAGTAGCTCAGCAACCTTAAATAGAAGGAATATGACATTTGCAACTAAGAAAGGGAATTAATACTGCTAGATGTTCTAAGAATAGAGCATCGTACACAGAGCCATAGGTTAGTAGGATTACCCCGTCGGCAGTCACTATCGGCAGTGTAACGCACTCCCTATTCACCATTTGGGTTCCAGGTAGGCTACTTTAGAGATCTGACTGGATAGGAAATAGAATTATCAATATATAGGTGTATTATATCTAAAATTACGAATTAGGTGGAGTTCTGGGTCAGGCTCCTGACTTTCGCACCGGTCTTGGTATTCCCCCATCATCCTACAGGTTAAGCACTGACACTGTAGTGCGCAGCCTTGCTGGGCTGAGCCTACTTACACGGTCGCGTAGCACCTGACATCTAAGAACGTGCTCTAACTACCAACAGCCCCAGAGGATTTGTCAAATCATGATTTGAGTAGCTGTCAGTACCGAGACGAGTTCGTAGACAAAAGAACTCTGTTCTGGATTGACCCCTGGTCATAGCTGGGTGACAGTGCTCAAGCTATAGGATGACGCGGAGATTCCAATGGCGGTGAACGGTCAGGAGGCTGACGTAAAATTAAGCCTAAATCGTCATTTATAGATAGTTATAGGTATAATTCACCTGTATAGTAATAATTCTAGTTCCTATCCACTTAGATCTCTCAGGAGTCTACCTGGTACCCAAGTGGTGGTCAGGTAGTGCGCCACACTGACGATGGTGGCTGCCGGCGGGGGTAATCCTAGTAATCTATGGCCCTATGTAAGATAATCTATTCTTAGAACATTAAGCAATATTAATTCCTTTTCTCAGTTACTAAGGTCATATTCCTTCTATTTAAGGTTGCTGAGCTACTTGGGATCCCACCAAGGCTACATTGTAGTGCTTGTGCACTACAGACACCCAGCAATGACGGGGGTCAATTCAAAGACAGTGCTTTCAGTCTATGAACTCGTCTTGTTAATGATTGGGGCTCATACATGATTTGACAATATCGCAGCTTATGCCTCTAGGGACGTTGGCAGTTAGAGGACGTGCCTACCAAGACAGGTACTACGTGACGAAATAAGTAGGCTCAGTCTAGGACTGCTGCGCACTACAGCTGCACTGTAACAAGTTAAGCCCACCTGGGATCCTATGCGCACAGCATACCTAACGTAAGATGGGAGTAGTCCAGTCTCTAGCTACTAAAGTACTCGAACAAATATTCGAACGCAGCCACCCAAACTCCAATCATGGGGTTTGTTCCATTCCGCCCCGTTCCGCTGGTCCACTACATGCAGCCCCATGCAGCAGCAGGAAAGAAAGAATTTCTACGGCTAGAACACGGCATGGGCTTTTATTCTTTTTCTCTTTTTTTATGGTTGGTGATTACGAATTCATATTGTTGATTAATTTTATTTGACAATACTTCAACTGTGGTCATTCTGCGTCGCCTGAGGGGCATTGATTGTGCAAGTGGGCGGCGGCCTTCACGGCATGGATACTTCGCACTCTGGCTATGAAACCATTCAAACAGAAAATGATGATGTTATACTCAGTCAGAGCTATCCTTTACACGGACACGTAGGGAGGCGGACTAGAACGGCCCTTTTGATAACGCCGATGGTGGTGGCCACTGCCGCCCTGGTTCATGCATTCTCATGAAGTGCTTCAGTACCCTGGTAACCCTAACCCTAAACCCTAAAACTGTAAATTAACGAGACGAAAACTCTCAGGGGGAAGAGGATTTGATTTCCTCCGTAAGGGTCCCTTTTGGTGTTGCGCACGGGTTAACAGTAGGAGAATTACGGACAATTCCCATCATCGTTGACTCCACAAAGCCAGGACCATTCCTTACATACAGATGCAATAATGGCAATTCCTGTGAAAAGCAGATGCCGTGTAGATACGTGCAGAGATCGGGGCTGTTGTGAAGTTGCGAACTGGAAATTCATTTGCTCAGCAGCTACGGGGACATGCAAAGTCCCTAGGCGAACAGAGTGAGCTCATTTAAATTCATTCTCCTCAGGCAAGGACGCGGTCTTAGCTGACCTATTCCATTGTGTAGCCTGGTATGGTCGGTGGCTGCAGTAGTGCGTGGGGCTGCGGAAGTGCTTGCAGGTTTCATTGGGATTCGTGCATAAGGCATCTTCTCCGACACATGCGTCACGCTTGCATTGGGTTCTACTGTCCCGTTATTTTATTCGATTGGATTTGGTTTTGCTATTCACCATAGAAGGTGCCTAGCACTAAAGCTTTGAGTGCCATGTTGTGCCAACGTCCTGAGCGCTGCTGATGGCTAGTTCGGACAGCTGGATACCACAGGAAACCATGGAACTGCTTCACGTGCATTTTGAAAGGTATTCATCTGTGTCATATGGAAGCAGCGCTTGTACAGAGAGACGTGTTCAGTGTATATTTCATTGCGGTACCCAAATTTACTCGGAAATTGTCAGCTAACCGCCAGTAGTGTGAGGTGAAACCAGCAGGTGCCGCCTGAAAGCTTATAGCCACACGCCACAGCGGAGAGTGCGGCGATACGCTTCGATAGTGTATTCATATTTCAAGGGATGATGAGCCAAAATGAACTGCGTTGTGCCATGCTTGGTTGGGCAACGTCGCGTTGTTACGACGCCGAAGACAGCCGATTTGTCCGCATTTGCTGGAGACCACTCATATAAAATAGAGCGCAACACTCCAAAACGAATATACGAGCAGTAATATGAAAGGCGGCGCATGAAGTACTTGGGCACCTCCAGAAACAGAGGCCAACGAACTGACACCAGGTGGCAGTTGCCCTGCCGGTGGGGTCGGAAAGTGCTACTCATTTTTAATTTGCAAGTTTGGCTTTAGAAGACGGAGTGCTTATCAGTAATTGCCGCTACAATTCTGTAGATGTAGACGGCCAGAAATATCGGTTCAGAGGAACGCAAGTAAAATAGAGTGGCAATCATCGAAGGACAGCGTAGGTGACGACTGCCGACTTCTGCAATGTGTCGCAGTCGTCAATTTCAAGTACTAAACGTGTCTCGATGTGGAAAAGGAAAAGTACAATCCAGAACAGCAACCAAAGCACAAGTGAAGCGCGGTCGGTTGCGTTACCCGACCTTCAACCTCAATTAAGTGTAGCGCAGAGAACTGCGGCTATATGTAGACAGCGGTGTGTCTCGAGTGGGGGAGGCAAAACAAATATGGAGACGCTCCCGGTGGCATTGACCGAACTGTACCCCGTTTTAAGGGCAACAGGCACGGGTGGTATGCACAATAGGGACGAGCCTACATACTCCATAATGACGAGCAAGGCGTCTAGGGGATCTCATCGAGTGTATCGAAGCAGTGCAATGATGCCGGTCGGAACAAGTCCAAGGTATGAAGCTATGTTGTAGCGGCAGCTATTGAGACTTACTCGGCGGATGGTTCCGGAATTTGTGCACGAGTCGACAAGGCTCCGTCGACGTCGTCGGAACCTTGGGTCTTCTCTGGGTTGAAGGTAATTTGCCACATAGTAGTGGGCCACAACAATTTGTATCGCTTGAAGGGGCACCGAGTACAAGGTGCCCGGTACGTTGGTGCCTAGCTGTGCAGCCTTTCGTTCTTCAGTGGCCATGCGTAGTGTTTGCTGTTTGCTCTTGTTTCAACTCTAGGCGAGGCTTTTCTTGATGCCTTAAACTGTGGAACCTAGCACGTTTTCGGGCTGCCCAGTAGTTGTGCGCGGTTACAGGTTCTGAGGTGTTGGGTGGGGCCCCCCTGAGTGCTGGATGCATGTATCGGTTATTGATACGGCAAAGAGCGCAGAATATACAGCTGCCCCTCCTGCAGAAGTTGTTATAGATCCAATAAAGCCTACTACCTTATGCAGAGGTAGAGGGGAGCCAGAGCTCAACGTTATGTTTTTCCACAGGATCGCATTCATGCGCCCATCGAGGTGTATGCGTGCGTCGCAAGGTGATCTGTCCCTTTAATGCTTGAAACTGCCGTGTTTGTACTGGGTGAAGGTGTCCGTCTTGTTAGTTCCATGCTGACTGAAGGGAAGGTAGCGAACTCTCAGAGCCAAAACGGGCATCCACCGTACGCATGATCAATACCGCCGGCGCCGAATTGTTATGAAACTGATAGTGTTTAGGCTTAAGGGTTAGGGTTAGGGTTAGGGTTAGGGTTAGGGTTAGGGTTAGGGTTAGGGTTAGGGTTAGGGTTAGGGTTAGGGTTAGGGTT
>NW_013563916.1:0-5556 GCF_000499605.1 Eimeria maxima | reverse complement strand
CATAAAATGGTATCCAGATGGAGGAGGGGTGATACATTTCCACGCAGACGCTCAGACGTTCATAGCCGACGTTCGTTCGCGGATGTGTCTTAACTTGTCGCAGAGTGTGTCTGCAGGAAAGGACCAAGGGTTAGGTTGATTAATCACATGTGCCTTTGGGCGTTAGAAGAGTGGGTTGTTTGTACGTTCGGTGCGGTGAGCCTTGGCGAGGATGTCGAGCAGTCAGCTGTTGCACGAAGCAAGAATGGAAAGCCAGGAGCAGTGCATGCAGAGCGTTTGCCTTTGCCCCGATCGGTGGCGAAATATGTTCACTGCTGCAGGACCGTGGCGCGAAAGGGAAACCACCGCGCTGCATTAAAGATTGTCGAGCGGCCATCGGGAATGAGCATTGATTGTGGTTCTGCTTGGCTTCAGGTGTGTCATGTGCAATAGACGTTGGTGTTGAATTCATGTTGTGAGTGCCAACGAGACCGCTCAATAGTTTTGGCGTTGTGTTCGTCTACCCTTTGTACATTTGCATTGAGGTTGCAGTAGGATGTGGATTGTGTCGTAGTTGGGTGACCGGATGAATTTTCGCGGACTTTGGAGCATAAAGATGCAGGTGCTACTAGTGGTAGTGGGAGTGATCGCGAGCTTTTCGTTGCAAAAACGCCCACGTAGAGCGTGAGTTGTTACCTTAAAGCGATATTGAGCTCGAACCAGCGTTGTCACCAACCCTCTCTAGATATTGAACTGAGTCGACCTTGGTAGTGGTGGCTCGCGTAAGTTCGAAGCGTTGTGTCTGCACGTCTAGATGGAAGTGTTATTTGGTTCCGGTGTGTATGCCAAGCGTGAGCGGAAGGGCAGTTGCCGTGGTGCCATTAGTAAGCCCAAGTGCGAATTGCCTTGGATTAAGTTGAGGTCTACTGCCGAGTGTCTGGATGTTCCATTAAGAGTTGATGCATCAGTTTGGTAGCTACAGCGTAGGCATAGGGGTAGGCATAAAGAATCCATGAATCTGCGGCTTCGACGGCAAGAGACCTTAAGACGCTTGTGCCCCGTTGAGTGTTTTTCTGTAAGATTCTGGAGACAGCTCAAGAGAAGTTAAAGAAAACCCGATACGTGTATGTGCCCTTGTCATGCTGCAAACAGAAAGTAATTTTTACCACTGGCAGACTAGCCTCTGATGTTCAAGTTATGTACGAGTTGCGTCAATTTACTGAAGAGCCAAATCGACCACCTTCCTTTAAGATGCAAGGTATATTGTCGAAGCTGTTTGGAGAAAGTGTCTTATTGGCGAGCTATACGAGAACGAATGCAGATTTGTCAATCGCGTGCTGGCAAGAAATCGAAACCTTTGGTCCCGGTGTCCCTTTAAATGTTGGTGCATGTATAGCTACACAGTGAACGAGATTCTTTGTGTCCATAGACGCGGTTTGGGATTTGTAGGTTATCGAAGTGTTGAGCCCTTGCTGCAGCTTCCATTTTATTGTTTGCTGATGTTCAGGTAAAATTTGGCGCTCGGCGTTTGTTGGAGGGAACATCTGTGTACGTTGGAAGGTTAAGTTGGTTTGGCACATCCCAGCGCATTGACCCCCAAGACACAATCTGCTCTAGACGATTCATTGCTTGTTCCTTCGTCGAATAGGCGGGAAGAGGCATATTTAAACACAGTTGCGGGTAACAGAGAACGCGACCGTGGGGTGGGTTCGTGTACTGCAGTATAGCCGCAAGTCTAGCATGGATCCGATATACATTTTTGTTGCATACATAATGCATTTTGGATTAGCAGTCATGTTGCATAGCTGCACCCGTTTCTGAGGCTGGGCTGTCGTAGGATATAAAGCGCGAATGAGCTGCACTGCGTGCGTATTCGCTAGTCCCTAGCTGTTTCGCAATTGTCCCATGGCCTCGATGCGGCCTCGTATTGTTGTGTAACCGTCGACAAAGTGCAATGCTCTGCTATTTATATGGAATTTTACGGTTTTGGCAGCAAATTATTAACTGCATAGCTGAAGGTGAACGGTGGTAGTCCGTTAGACATGCGTCATCGCTCTCCGCCTGGATATGCTGCACAGCAGGAATATCATATCAGGGAATATGCCTGTCGCTATTCGCTGTTAGGTTCAACTTCGTATTCCGTCAAGTGTCGCACGTTGTTGCTATGTTAGGACAGCCTCCACGTGGCCACAGGGCGGCATGCTGTATTGTATTTCTCTGCGCATCAGGTTTTACAGATTACCCAAACGCATATATGTGCCTGCTGTGAGCGCCAAGTGCTTCTAGAGTTCTTGCAGGTTGGTTCCTGTGTTTATGAGCGAGCACAGCATGACCGCCTGAACCCTCCTAAATGCTGCATTGCTGAATGGTCTAGCAGCTTCCAATTATTGTTAGAAGTAGCATTTCTGAGCGTGCATTGGAAGTGTCAAGCATATGGGCAGCAAAAGGAAAAGAAAAATAAGGCAGTCTAATCGAGCCGTTGAAGTTGACCGAATACTAGCAAGTCCGTTTCTGCTTTAATCAGTAGCACTGGACATCTCGTGGCGGCGCCTCTAATCGCCCATTGCGGCAAGCTTTGGCGCCAAGTGATTTTGCATAAACGTTCAGCCTGTGCTAAATGAGTATGCCTTAATTTACTCGGACGGCTAACCTGGATGCTGATATTTAAACAGGAAGTTCAGGAAGGTTCGCATGTATATCAAGAGCTACGTGGTTCGGTGCCGTCTCTAGGAAACAATTGCGGAGCAGCCCTACGGGTGGAGCTCTGTGGGCTTTGGTTTCTGTCTGTGTTGTGCGTCAACGCCACCAGCTCACCTGCTCCTGTTGTGTCGCGCCGAGTCTGGTTGTAACTGCGTTCTCCCGAGTAGGGCCGTCATGCCTACAGTGAGTGAGAGCCCTGCCCATTCCGGTTGCGTAAGGGCACCACATTCACACGGGAAATGCAGTATCCAGCGCTCACACTTAAGTGGCATTTGCTCTCTCTATGCTTGTGTAATTTGTATTTTTCCGCGCACATGGGCCTATGCAATGAGCTACGACAAAATTCCAGTGAAAGAGCAACGTAGTTTGATGCATGGAAGCAGCGGGTCGCATCGTCCACAGCAGCTCAATTAACACTGGTCGACGAATCGCTCATTAATGGAGCTGTGGTGATATGCCATCAGCCAGTGAGCCAACATGCAGCTTGCCGTATACGAAGTGTTTTGTCTAGAAACATTGCGACGTGATTTGCGTTGGGCACACTGTGAAGCCCGAGGCATGCATCGTGTTTATCCATTCCTCCGCCTGCAGCCACCTGTTCCATGCACCGACGGGCTGGCAAGATAACATTCAAAATGCGTATAGATGAGGCTTCCTCAAACTAGCTTCTCTATTCACAAGAGACTTGTGGCTTGAACCTTGATTTCGCTCACTTCAGGATTGTGATCTCACACAGCACGACTTTTCCGCTGTGGTATCCGAAGAAACGTTACCACTGGCCCAGCTATGAGGGGTATGGCAGAAGCGTTGCTCACCACAATAGCTAGAGCGGAGCCAATTCGGCATCAGTGCAGGTTAGATGGAAACAAAACAGCACCTAACATGTCTTCGTACGGGAATGCATACACTATGGCATTCACATCCGAAGATACCTGCGATGCTTCGTTACCGAACACATGCAAGAGCAGCATCCCTTCGCATGGTATTGCGGCACTGTATGGCTTCGCCCGCTGGCTTGTGGAAGCACATCCACACCGGGATTCTTATTGCACTCCTCACTGGAACGTGGTGACTCAAACCAGCCAATACGGGAGCATCAACCATAGAAACACATCGACACTCCATTCCTGTTCTTCAAAGCCCATTCCGCATCTCAAGAGGCCCACTCCGCATCTCAAGAGGCTTTTCGTCCGTCCACAAGTGGCTACTCGGAAACCTATGGGAGCAAACGTCTAATTTCCCTACGTGGCCCTTGAACGTATACAACGTGCAGTATGTTGCTCTTGAAATACTCGACGAAGAGACACAGCAGACATAGAGCGGAAACTGTTGTAAGTACAGAAATAGTAGGTTGAAGGTCAACAGTAATCAATGTTAACGGTAAAACTCAGGAGCAAACAAATTAACGTAACAAAGTCCTGCTGTTTAAACTGCTCAGGCGTTTGGCGTAAACCCATAGGTGCCTGGACGATAACTTCAGTTACGCCGTTGCGGCCCCTTAGACTGAGGGGACCGTAGTCTGGTACCGCGCGGAGGTAAACCTCACGCTGCCTCGACGGGAGCATATCCGTTCCTGATCCTATCACAATAGTTGCTTCTGGCAATGTGAAGTTGCTGCAGTCACGATATGGTCGTCTTGTGCCTCTGGCAGCCGGTGAAATGCCAGCGCTGTCCTCGGTGGAAGGTGCCCAGGCGGAAGGGACCCCCTTGTCCTACAAGTTCAGTGGAGAAGCAGATCTGGTTTCTTTGCCCGAAGCACTTGGCGCGAAGGGTGAAAGAAACTTGCCATGTAACGAATTCTCCAGTGGTGGAGTCGCGTACACGCCTGTCTTTTGTTCGCATCCTATGTGGGCCAGACTGCCGGCCTGCAGACTGTTACTTCCTCCTTTACCGCTGACTGTGCGCCCAACAATCACGCACCATGGGGATCGAGGTCACAACAACAATCTACTTGCTGTCAATGCTTGCACGCCCGTGTTTAAGACTACTCATTGACCAAGCCCGTAGAAGGCATCAGAAAACACGGAGTTGCATATAAAGAAACTTCGAGGTAATACGCCCACACAGATACAGTGCTTTCCTCCGACGTGAAGAGTTGGTAACAACCGTGTGTTCCATTTGAGTAGATGAATATTCCCTTACCGTCGATGTATATTGGTCCGTCTGTTAGGAGGATGGCTGTATTCTGCGCATGTCATAGCGCAGAGGAGTACATACCCACGTGAGAATTTCCCACAAACACGTACAGTTCGCTAGAAACCAAACAACCCTCGTGCCGTATCCTTTACAAAAGCTCCGCAGTAGCATTCTTCCATCTCCTGTCTGTGCAACTTCTGCCGCTCTACACACTTGCGTAGCCCCCTCGATTCATACCCTCCTGCAGACACTTATCAAAGGAAGGCTGGGGGTGTTGGAAGACCGCAATTGGTTCCAAAACGAGTAGCTTTGAAGTTTGCAGTAGTTTGCCGTTACTGCTACAAGCCTTCATGTACCGTCACCCTGGCGCCGGCAGCAGATGCAACCCGCAAGCTTGGCCCGAAAAGGAAGATAGACGCTTGAGACGGTCCCCTGCCCAGCTAGTGCTCCGTTCTACTACAACAGCTGATGCTCCCTGTGCAGTTCAGCCGGAGCCGTCACTGGCAGCCTGTGAATTGTCTGCACCTAGTTAAGGTTTAAGGCTTTAGGGTTGGGGTTAGGGTTTAGGGCTAGGGCTAGGGTTTAGGGTTGGGGTTTAGGGTTAGGGGTTTAGGGTTTAGGGTTAGGGGTTTAGGGTTTAGGGTTAGGGTTAGGGTTAGGGTTAGGGTTTAGGGTTAGGGTTTAGGGTTAGGGTTAGGGTTAGGGTTAGGGTTAGGGTTAGGGTTAGGGTTTAGGGTTAGG
>NW_013563915.1:11436-15295 GCF_000499605.1 Eimeria maxima | reverse complement strand
TTTTTTTTTTTTTTTTTTTAATTATTTAATTATAATTAAATAAATATTTATTTATTTATTTATTTATTTATTTATTTATTTATTTATTTATATTTACCTTGAATCGCATAACTTAAGGAATCCTGCGGCCATTTGCATATTACCTAATTGTAGACATCTTTTTATACTTTGTCCTAATAATACAACATATGCACCATGTCTTCCTTCTTCTCCTCTTACTTTTCCTAATTTAGGTCTAATAGCATTAAGTACTTTTTTTATATATTTATATTGATTATCTTCTTCTCCTCCTGTTGTATCTGTACCTCCTCCTCCTCCTCCTCCTCCTCCTGTATCTGTATCGTATATATTTTCCTCATTATTGTTATTTGTACTACAATAACGATCTGCTGCTATTGCTGCTTTATTCATAAAAGTACATAAAATATATAAACCTGCAACTAGCCATGAGGAAGAAGAGGAAGGAATTGATATATATATATCTATATATATATCTAATAAATATATACATTTATCTACTATTTCTCCCCATCTATATGTACACCATAATTGACGATATAATAAAAAATTCAATAATAAACGTTTATATAAATTCTCTTTTCCTCCTTTTAATTTATTCAATATTGTTCCTTGCATCTTCTGATTTATTATGCCATTCATTACACTCTACGTAAATAAACACAAACAAATACAAAAAGAAGGAATAAAAAGGAGGAAAAATTAAAAAAAATACAATATATTCATCTATGTATACAACAACAAAGCGAACATATGCTGCTGCTTAGTGCTGCTCCTATTGTTGCTGCTGCTGCTGTTGCTGCTGCTGTTGCTGCTTACCTCTGGCATATTTTCGATTTCTTCATCGGGAATCATTGAATTTAAATCCCGAATTAATGCCGAAAATTGCTCGCCATTTTGTGTGGTTACAGCTTGTAGGATCTGCGCAACCCAATTCTCTGTATTTTGATTAGCCATCCGCTGGCGCGGAAGACCGCGAGCAATTCGCCCTGGTTGCCTCATAATTCAAAGAAAAAGAATTACGATTTATAACAAACAAATACATAAAAAAGAGCTACCAACAAAGTATTAACAACTGTAAGAAACACAACAGCCAAACGATCTTGGTAAGCGGCTGAGTCAAGGAGTGACGATACACCCGAATTAAATCACATCGCACAATCTTTTTTTATATTTCTTTTGAACGAATCAATTAAAAATACTTTTTTAATGTTAATGCGAAAAATTTCCTACAAAATTATTGCCATGAAACCCTAAGATCGCGCGTATCATGCATAGCATGCATGCAGGCTGGTTGGAGTGTATAGGCAGCTCAAACGATACCATTTATACGATGATGAAAAGGAACAAACATAATTATATTGTATTTTTGCATATTTACAATATAACAATGTTTTTGAATATATTTGAATAAATGGGGCTGTTCTAGTCGTCTTGGCTTTTGGGGCTTTTTCTCGCTCTCTGCCCGCTACAACAACATCAATGACTAGAAGAAAAAAGAAGGAATAACAACACCACACCAATGAAATATATAAAATTGAATTAAATTCATCTTCAGGTCTTCAAAGAATACAAAATATGTGCAGCTTTCCTCATTGTCTTTCTTGTGTTTACGGCGATTCAACAACAGCCACAGCCTGACGACGACGGCCTCTATATATAGTAGCATTTGTGTGGCTGTTGTCTGATTATATATTCTTTTTCTCTTCTTTTTTCTTGTTTTTTGTGTTTTCCCTCTTCTTTTCTTATTTGTATTTATATGTTCTTAGAGGAGTTTGCATGCCCTTATTTATTCTCTTACTCCCTCCCCGGCGTTATTACAGCGCCGTATTATTCAACATATAATTCTGAATACACCACAGCAGCAGCAACAACAGCAGCAACAGCATCAAGGAAGCAACTACCTATACCCTAATGCAACTTCCTCATCGTTCTCCTCAGGGGGGCCCCCCTCATGAGAGGCCCCCCTATGGTGTTCGTCGTCCTGGTGTACCTATGACTCCAATGGGTTCATCTAATTACGCACCTCAAGGTCCAATGGGTGCACCAGGTGTATATGACTCAGCTCCTGTCTCAGAGGGCCCCGTAGGAGGCAGCCTCGGGGGCCCCCTTGGGGGCCCCCCAGGCCCTCGCGGTGGCCTATCGGGTTATAGAGGCCCAATGTCTGGCCCAATGGGTAGTATAGACAATTCGTCTCGAGGATATATACCCTCTTCGTCTGCAGCAGCAGCAGCAGCAGCTGGTCATGGATACGGCATGCAGCGAGAAGGCAGCAGCAGCAGCAGCAGCAGCAGCAGCAATGTATGGAGTTCTCCCTTTGGTGTAAATACACCAATACAAGGAGAAGAAGAAGAAAGAAAAGGAGTAATAAATAAAAGAAGAGAAGAAAATACATTAGTAGGAGGAGGAGGAGGAGGAGGAGAAGAAGAAGAAGTAATGAGTATGGTAATAAATAAAGTAATAAAGGATAGAATAACAATGCATGCAGAGCAGCAAGTATCGTTGCTGCAGCAGCAAATACAGCAGCAAATACAGCAACAAATCCCTTCTTTTTTATTTACCCTAAGACCTTATTTTAATATTAGCGAGAGGTACGTCTTCTTGCGTCTCCTCCAATTATTATTTCCTTATAGGTCCTTATTATTATTATTATATAATAATAATAATTATAGTAATAATTATACAGTAGCAGCAGGAGCAACAGGAGCAGCAGCAGCAGCAGCAGCAGCAGCAGCAGGAGGTAAAGAAAATAATTCGGGTGTATATGGAGGTAAAAAAGTTGATTTATATATTCCCTTAATGGCATTAATTACTTTTATTATTTTATCCTTAATAAAAAAAGGAACAGAAGGAGAATATATTATTGATTTATTTTCTTCTTCTTCCTTATCTTTATCTATTTTTCTTCTTATTGCTGAGGTATTTATATTAAAATTATTGTTATATATTACTGGATCTGCTGCTGCTGCTGCTGCTGCTGATCTATTCTCTTTCTGTGGATATAAATATGTTCATGTTGCGCTGCTGCTGCTGCTGCGTCTGCTGCTGGATCTTATTCTTATTAATAATAATAATAATCAACAATTTATAGATAATATACAACAAGATCCAGTAAATGCAGCAGCAGCAGCAGCAGCAGCAGCAGCAGCAGGTGGTGGTGGTGGTGATTTTACTGCAGCAATTGGTGGTGGTAGTGGTGCAGCAGCAGGAGATTCTATGACAGCAGCAGCAGCAGCAGCAGCAGGAGGGGGAGGAGGAGGAGGGAAAGCATTAATTCTTTTTATTTGCTGCTTTTTATATTTATCTTGCTGCGCTGCAGCAGAATTCTTTGTATTATTAGCTAGTTCAGCAGCAGCAGCAGCAGCAGATACAAGAAGCAGCAATAATTATCTGCAGCAAGCAGCAGCAGCAAATCATCGTTTTTCTTCTCCTCTTATTATCTCTCTTGCTGCTCTTATGCAACTTCCTCTTTGTTGGTTCTTATTACCTTGTAAAGTATTCTCTCCTTAATACCATTAATACAGCAGCAGCAGCAGCAGCAGCAGCAGATGCAGCAGATGCAGCAGCAGCATGAGCAACAGCTGCTGCTGCTACAGCTGATGCAGATGCAGCAGATGCAGCAGATGCAGCACAATACAAATGCAACGGGAAGTGTGCTGTGTGCCGATAGAAGCTGCAACAAGAGCGGCAGCAGCAGCAGCAGCAGCAATAGCAATAGCAATAGCAGCAGCTGCAGCAGCAATAGCAGTTGCAGCAGCTGCAGCAGCAATAGCAGTTGCAGCAGCAACAGCAGCAGCACCAGCAGCAGCAGCAGCAGCAATAGATATTTTGTCTCCGCCTG
>NW_013563914.1:17645-20755 GCF_000499605.1 Eimeria maxima | reverse complement strand
TATATATATATATATATATAAATATATTTATATAAATAAATAAATATATTTATTTATTTATTTATTTTATTTATAGGGAATATATGTCTGCATACCGTAAGGCATCAATCCGTGTAGATATTTCTTTAGAGGCAACACTCCTTAATTTATTATTAAAATTATTTATACAAAATAAACAACATGATATAGCACTTAAATTGGTAAGGAGGTACTCCTGCTGCTGCTGCTGCTGCTGCTGCTGCTGCTGCTGCTGCTGCTGCTGCTGCTGCTGCTGCTGCTGCTGATGCTGATGCTGCTGATGCTGATGCTGATGATGGTGATGATGGTGGGGGTGGGGGGGGTGATGGTGGTGATGGTTGTTGGTGTTGTTTGCTGCTAATGCTGCTGTTAATTCTGGTTATAAGGGAGGGGAAGAAGTTTGTTACTGCTGCTGCTGTTGTTGCTGCTGCTGCTGCTGCATTATTTCTGCTGCTGCTGCTGTTGCTGCTGTTTGGTGTTGGTGTTGTGTTGCTGCAGGTACAAAAGACAACATATCCTGAAGGACTTCAATCCAATGCACAGCATGCACGTTACCTATACTATCTAGGTCAGTTGCTGCTGCTGCTGCTGCTGCATTTGCTGCTGCTGCTGCATTTGCTGCTGCATTATATGTTGCACCTTTTGCGTGTCTTGTGCTGCTGTGCTTTCACGCCTCCGTACTGCTGTTGCTGCTACCTCTCCACCTGCTGCACTTTCTCCAGTTCTGCATCTCATACTGCTGCACCTCCTCTTGCTGCTGCTGCTGCTGCTGCTGCTGCTGCTGCTGCAGGCCAGATTCAGGCAGCACGTTTAGAGTATGGTTCTGCTTTCTCTAATCTTCAATTGGCATTAAGGAAGGCACCCCAACAACCAAATATAGCCAGAGGATTCAGATTAGCAGTAAGGCAGCAGCAGCAGCAGCAGCAGCAGCAGCAGCAGCAGCAGCAACAGCAGCAGCAGCAGCAGCAACAACAGCAACAGCAACACCAACACCAACACCGTCACTATCACCAGCACCATCACCATCACGACAACTAGCAACACGATCGCTAGCAGCAGCAACAACAGCAACAGCAACAGCAACAGCAACAGCAGCAGCAAATCCCTCTATTCTTCTTTTTCTTTTTGTGTCTCCTTTTGTGTCTCCTTGTAGGCATTAAAGAAATGTATAGTTGTTGAATTATTAATGGGGGATATACCCGAGAGATCTTTGTTTAATAAACAAAATATGCATGCAGAACTTATTCCTTATAGAGAGATTGTCCTTGTAAGTATACTGCAGCAGCAGCAGCAGCAACAGCAGCAGCAGCAGCAGCAAATATAGCAGCAGGAATTGCTGCAGAAGTAGCAGCTACACTAGCATTAGCAGCAGCATTTAGACCTCATAAAATAATAAATATACATATAATTATATATGTATGTGTGTGTGTGTTGCTGCTGCTGCTGCTGCATGCATGCAGGCTGTGCGTAGCGGCGATTTGCATGCATTTGCTGCTGTGCTGCAGCAGCACGAGTTACGATTTAAATTAGATGATACATTTACATTGTTACGTCGTCTCCATCAGAATGTTATTAGGGCAGGATTACGTATTATATCCCTTTCTTATTCAAGAATATATCTGGTTAGTTTGCTGCTGCTCCTGCTGCTGCTGCTGCTGCTGCTGCTGATGGTAGTGGTGGTGCTGCTGCTGTTTATGCTGCTGCTCATGGTCGTGCTGATTACATTAAGGTGTTATTAGGGTAGGATTATGTATTATCTCCCTTTCTTATTCAAGGATATACCTGGTTACCTGCTGCTGCTGCTGTTGCTGCTGCTGCTGCTGCTGCTGCTGCTGTTCGTGCTGTAGAGATTGATGTGTTTAGTGTATCCTAATGTATATATATGTATTATGCATGCATGCGCATTCAGAAGGACATAGCAGTAAAATTGGGGCTGGATTCTGCACAAGAAGCAGAGGCAGTAGCAGCAAAAGCAATTCTTGATGGTGTTATTGATGCAACCATTGATCATGATCAACAATTCTTACAGTCTAAGGTAATTAGGGTTTAGGGTTTAGGGTTTAGGGTTTAGGTTTTTAGGGTTTAGGGTTTAGGGTTTAGGGTTTTAGGGTTTAGGGTTTAGGGTTAGGTAGGCTGTTATCTTCGTTGAGTTGCTGGGTGCTCTATTGGGGTGGGGTGGAGGGGATTGTATGTTGGTGCTGCAATTGCTGCTGCTGTTGCTGCTGCTGCTGCTGCTGCTGTTGCTGCTGCTGCTGCTGTGCAGGCAAGTGTAGATCTATACTCCTCTAGTGAGCCACAGAAGGCCTTCCATCGCCGTATTACTTTCTGCTTAGGTCTATATAACGACGCAGTTAAGGTGAGCAGCAGCAGCAGCAACAGCAGCAGCAGCAGCAACAGCAGCAACAGCAGCAACAGCAGCAGGTAACTGATTGTGTCTGCATGCATTTCTTAGGCTATGCAATACCCCGGCAGCACCGAGAGACAACCAACCATAGAAGATGATGAGAGGAAGAGGGCTATGCAAGAGGAGAGAGCAAGAGTAAGGCAGCAACAGCAGCAGCAGCAGCAGCAACAGCAGCAGTAGCAGCAGCAACAGCAGCAGCAGCAGCAACAGTAACAGTACGGTGGTGTCCTGCGTCTTTTGCATGCAGGCGGAGGACGAAGACTTAGGTGATGATATGGACATGATTTAGACTGCTGCAGCAAGCAACTGCAGCAGCAGCAGCAGCAGCAGCAAGCAGCAGCAGCAGGCTGCTACTGTTGCTGCTGTTAAATTCCCTATTCAGGGATATTAATGACGATTTGGGGCTTTATTTCTTCTTCCTGCATGCAGCCCCGCATGCATGCAAAATGCATGCGTTGGGCTTCCTTAATGCTAATTTGCATGCGCACTAATTTAGATATCCCTCCAAGCATGCATGCATGCATGCATGCCTCTTGTTTGCTTGCATGCATGCATGCATGCAATCCTCCCCTGCGCATGCATGCATGCACGAATGCATGCATTGGTTTGTTGTGGGGTAATGTGTATGTGCGCATACACCCGAGCGTTGTCTTTGTCTTAATAAGACAGAGGCATTTAATCTATAAAA
>NW_013563914.1:10145-12645 GCF_000499605.1 Eimeria maxima | reverse complement strand
GCTGCTGCTTGCTGCTTAATTATTAAGGATTCGTTCTCCTGCTGCTCTAGCTGCTGCAGCAGGGCCCTCTGTGTCTTGGCGCTGCTGTCCTTTTCTCTTGCATGCAGCTGTCTCTCTTTTGCTGCTTGCTGCTGCAGTGTCTCCCTTTCTTGCTGCAGCAGCAGATTCATCCTATCACGCTCTTGCTGCATATTGTCCTTTTCTTGCTGCAGTTGCTGCTGCAGCAACTCCTTCTCCCTCTGTAGCTGCTCCCGCTGCTGCTGCTGCTCCTCACGTAGCTGCTGTGTCTCCTGCTGCAGCTTCTCTAAGGAACGAGTTAGCTGCTGTGTCTCCTCCTCTGCTGCTGCCTTTAATGCCCTTAGCTGCTGCAGTGCTGCTGCTGCTGTCTCCTTTTCTTCTACTGCAGCACGACACTCTGCAGCAAATCTATGTGCTTCCTGTTGTGCTGCTACTGTCTGCTGCTGCAGTGTCTCCACACCTTGCTGCTGCTCTCTTGCTGCTGCTAATAAACTCTGCGTGTGCTGCAGCTGCTGCTCCCTCTCCTCTGCTTCCCCTAATACTTTATTATATTCTTTCTTAAAGAAAGAGGCCATAAGCTCCCTCTCCTGCTGCAGTTGCTGCTCGTGCTGCTGTGTCTGCTGCTGCAGTTGCTGCTCGTGCTGCTGTGTCTGCTGCTGTAACTGCTTCTCTAATTCCTTCTGTCTCCCTTGATGCAGCTGCTGCAGCTCCTCCTCATGCTCCTTACGCTGCTGCTGCATTGCTGCTGCTGCTGTCTCTATTAATTCCTTGTTTTGCTGCTCAAGAGCAGCAACATATTTCTCCATCTCTTCTATCTTTGCTGCAGCAAATCCTATTTCTTCCCGCTGCAGTGCACCATGCTGCTGCTGCTGCTGCTGCTGCTGCTCTTGCTGCAGCAGCAACTGCTGCTGCAGCTCTACACAACGACGCTGCAGCTCCTCATTTAATAACTTATAATGCTCCCTCTCTGCTGCTGCCTTAGGGGAATAAAGGGCAGGGTGTCTCCTTTCTGTCTCCTTAGCAGCAAAAGGAGACACCTTATAGGAGACAGGTGCTGCAGTAGGAGGAGACAGTGCAGCAGGAAGTACACCTTCGGGGTGGTCATAGTCCTGCTGCTGCTGCTGCTGCTGCTGCAGTTGCTGCAACACTACCTGTGCACGCTCCTGCAGCACAGCCTTGGGGAAATTTCCCTTAGAGGCAGCTAATGCTGCTTCCTGCTGCTGCTGCTGCTGCTGCTGCAGTTCCTTCTGAGGGGCAAAGACACAACGGAGACACAAAGACACAGCAGCAAAATAAATTATATATAAGACACAGCAGCAGC
This sequence comes from Eimeria maxima, assembly GCF_000499605.1. NCBI lineage: Eukaryota > Apicomplexa > Conoidasida > Eucoccidiorida > Eimeriidae > Eimeria > Eimeria maxima. Next base: position 11,306 of record NW_013563914.1, on the reverse strand, counting down.
AAAGACACATAGAGAGAGACACAGCAGCAGCAAAGACACATAAATACACAGCAGCAGCAAGGACACATAAATAAAAAAAAATAATAAATAAAAAAGGAGACACTTTTGTCTCCTTACCTCTAATTCTTCTATCCTCTTTAATGCTTCCTCTGGAGACGCAGCAGCAGCAGCAGCAGGCGGTGGCGCCTGCTGCAGCAGCAGCTGCGGCTGCTGCTGTGGTTGCTGCTGTTGCAGTGGCTGCTGCAGCACCAGCGGCTTCATGTCTCCTTGTTGCTGCAGCTGTGCAAATAGCTGCTGCTGCTGAGGCAGCAGACCGCTCTGTTGCTGCTGCTGAGGGGGCAGACCATTCTGCTGCTGCTGCTGCAGGGGAGGCAGCAGACCGCTTTGTTTCTGCTGCTGCTCCAGTTGCTGCTGCTGCATCGAGGAAGACAACTGGTCTAGTGGCTGCATGCCTGCTGCAACAGGAGAAGCAGGCACTGCTGCTAGCTGCTGCATTTGCTGCTGCCTACTACGCTCCTCCTGCAGCAGCAGCAGCTGCCTTTGCTGCTCCTCCATTTGTTGCTGCTGCAGACTTTGCTGCTCTAGTTGCTGTTGCTGCTGCTGCAACTGCTGCAGCTGTAGCTGCTGCAGCTGCGATGCATGCGCCTGCTCCTCCATCAGTCTTTGCTTAAGTTGCTCTAACTCCATATGTTCTTGCTGCCGTTGCTGCAGCAGTTGCTGCTGCTGCTGCAGTAGCTGCTGCTGCATCTGCTTCTGCAGCAGTTCTTGCTGCTGCTGCAGCAGCTGCTCATTTGCATGCATTTGTCCCTCTGGGTGTTGACCATCTCCCTCGTGCTGCTGCAGCACGATTTGCTGCTGATCATGGAGTTGCTGCTGCAGCAACAGCAGCTGCTGCCTTTGCTGCTGCACCTCGAAGTCGTGCTGCTCCATGAGCTGCTGCTGCTGATGCAATTCTTCTGCTTGTTTTGCATATTCTGCTGCTCTTTGCTGCTCCTCCTGCAGCAGCTGCTGCTTCTGCTGCTCTAGTTCCTGCCGCTGCAGCTCTAGTAACTCCTGCTGCCTCTCGTGCTCAGCTAGCAGCTGCTGCTGCAGTTGCTGCTGCTGCTGCAGTTCATCTTCTAAGGCTTGCTGCTGCTGTCTATGAGCTTCTTCTAGCTCCTG
>NW_013563914.1:0-2500 GCF_000499605.1 Eimeria maxima | reverse complement strand
CATAAATAGCAAGGGGCCCCCTTAGGGTACAGAGGCGGGGGGCCCCCCATCTCTCTATTTTAGGGTACTAATATCCTCCACCAACCATCCCCTCTAGTAGGGGGCCCCTAACAGGGGCCCCAATAGAGGAGGCCCCTTGGACAGGGGCCCCTTTCTAGGGGCCCCTCGAAGGAGGCCCCTGTCCAAGGGGCCTCCTCTATGAGGGCCCCCCTTGAGGGGCCTCCATATTAGGGGCCCCGCAGGAGGCGCCCACAAGGAAGGGTCTTTCTATTAGGGGCCCCCTTCGTCCTTCGGGGGGCCCCCGAGTGGGGGCCCCCTTCTGTTAGTTTGTACGTTGTGGGGCCCCAAGAGAGGAGGAGGGGAAAGGAGACAAAAAAGGAGACAAAAAAGGAGACAAAGAAGAGACAAAAAGGAGACAATATAAAGAAAAGAAAGCCTTACCGATTGCTAGTAGCAGCAGCAGCAGCAGCAGCAACAGCAGCAGCTGTACTGCAGCAGCAGCAGCAAATAGAAAGAAAAGAGCAAAGATGTTCCTATTAATACTTCCTTCTTCTTAATCTTTTATATTTAATGCATGCAAATGACTCAACAGCAGCAGCAGCAGCAGGAGCAGCAGCAGCAGCAGCGGTAGCTTCCGCAGCAGCAGCAGCTGCTGCTGCTGCTGCTGCCCGGTTGGGGCCCTCCCGAGACACCCGAGATAAGACAAGAGGGGGGCCCCTCTTATCTGTTGTTGTCTTCTTAGTGTTGTTGTTTGTGTAGAGGTTTATAATAAGGAATATAAACCCTAAACCCTAAACCCTAAACCCTAAACCCTAAACCCTAAACCCTTTTTTTTTTTTTGCTGTCTCCTCTCTCCCCCCCCCCACGTCTTGTATTGTTGTGTGTCTCCTTCTGCAGCAGCAGGAGACAAAGAGTGTTAATAAGTGTCTCCTTCTTTGTGTCTCCTTTGTTTTTATCCCTTTTACACCATTTATTTTTGCGACGAACAGCAGCAACAGCAGCAACAGCAGCAGCAGCAACAGCAGCAGCAGCAGCAACAGCAGCAGCAGCAGCAGCAGAAGACCGGCAATGGCGCGTCTCGCGTTTTCTTTTCTTGCTGCTGTAAGGAGGATATATAAATATGTATATGTGTCTCCTAATATATTTTTAATCCTGTGCAGCGCAGCAGCAGCAGCAGCAACAGCAGCAGCAGTAGTTGCAGCAGCAGCAGCAGGACCAGGAGCAGGAGGACCATTAGTAGCAGCAGCAGAGCAAGGAGGCAGCAGCAAAGGGGGCCCCCAAGGAGGATCAATAAGTTTAGTAGAGTATTATAGGGGCCCCTCTTCCTTAGATCTGCTGCAGAAATCAGCAGCAGCAGCAGCAGCAGCAGACACAGCAGCATGTACACAAACACTAAGAGATGCTGTTAATGCTGCTATCTCTGAGGTTATTGGTAAGCATATACACCCTATAACACCACTCCCTTCCTGCTGCTGCTGCTGTTGCTGTTGCTGTTGCTGTTGCTGCTGTTGCTGTTGCTGCTGCTGCTGTTGCTGTTGCTGTTGCTGCTGCTGCTGTTTGGGGCGCCTAGCCCTCCCGCTTGTTTCCTTAGGGTAGATACGTGCAGCAGCAGCACCAGCAGCAGCAGCACAACAATCTTTACCATCACCAACACTAGCAGCAGCAACAGCAGCAACAGCAGCAACAGCAGCAGCCGATGTAGTATGTGTTGCATGCATGCATGCATGCATGCATGCAGGTAATCGTGAGTTAACGGATTATCTGTTGCCTCTTTGGGGCTTGGAGGGTGTATATCTTCCTCTCCTTGTATGTGGCATAAACAGCAGCAGCAGCAGCAGCAGCAGCAGCAGCAGTTCCTCAACAGGTATGCCATGGCCACTGCAGCAGGAGCTGCAGCAGGACGATTTGCTGCAGCAAATACTAAAAAAAGGGACAGTTACTGTTGCTGCAGTAGGGAAGGAGACACCTCATGGTGTCTTGCCTATTAATAATCCATTAGAAGGAGACTATACTAGTAATACACCTACAGGTACTCTTGCTGCTGCTGCTGCTGCTGCTGCAGTTGCTGCTGCAGTTGCTGCTGCTGCTGCTGCTGCTGCTGCTATAACACCATTTACTGTGTACAATTAATACACATATAGGTATACATATACATCAATATAATCAGCAATTTGTTGCCGTTTGCTGCTGCTGCTGTTGCATTTGCTGCTGCTGCTACTGTTGTTGCTGCTGCTGCTGTTGTTGTTGCTGCTGTTGCTGCTGCTGCAGGTTTTTTTCCTGATTATATGCGAGCAATATGGAGAAGAATAAGTAATTATTATAATCATGATGTATTTATTTATTATAAATTTTATAAGACAATAGAAGCAGCAGAAGCAGCAGTAGCAGCAGGAGCAGCAGACATGACGGATATAAATTTCTTAACTGCTCATCGTAACAGCAGCAGCAGCAGCAGCAGCAGCAGCAGCAGCAGTAGCAGCAGCAGCAGCAGTAGGGGAGA
>NW_013563913.1:15300-17800 GCF_000499605.1 Eimeria maxima | reverse complement strand
CTTCAGGTGTCTCCTCTTCGCAGCAGACACGACAGTTGCTGCAGTGTTGTCTCCTATCTGCTCTTCCTTCTTCTTCTGCTGCTGCAATACACCACTTACGAACTGCAGCAGCAGCAGCAGCAGCAGCAGCACAAGCAGAAGCAGCAGCAGCAACAGCAACAGCAACAACAATTAGACCAGAAGCAACAGCAGCAACAGCAGCAACAACACCAACAGCAACAGCAACAGCAAAAACAACAGCAGCAACAACAGCAACAACAACAACAGCAACAGCAGCAGCAGCAGCAGCAGCAGCAGCAGCAGCAGCAGCAGCAGGATACCTGGACAAGCATTGCATGCAGGAGATTTAGGTGTACATAGTGTAGCACCTAATTCAATTGCTGCTTCTGTCCAAACCCCAGGAGAAATTGAAGGAATTAATGGATATATTAGACGGCTGCACAAACCCTAAACCCTAAACCCTAAACCCTAAACCCTAAACCCTAAACCCTAAACCCTAAATATTAAATGACATATGACATAGGACAAAGTATTCATTCATAAGAGAAATAAATAACACAACTTATTGGTATACATATGTCTAAATAAACCCTAAACCCTAAACCCTAAACCCTAAGACACATAAACCCTAAACCCTAAACCCTAAACCCTAAACCCTAAACCCTTACGGGATGACTTGTTGTTGGGTTCGTGGATCGGATGGCGTCGCGAGGCCTAAAGAGGGACGGACAGACAAACGCATAAACCCTAAACCCTAAACCCTAAACCCTATCTCCTAATCCGTTCTTCTTCCCCCCGAGTCCCCCCTACCCCCATAGACCCTAAACCCTAAACCCTAAACCCTAAACCCTTACCAAATATCCTGCAGAAAACCCTAGCAACATTAGCATCAACAGCAGTTGCTTTCTTGCTAAATGCTAGGGAGGCGATCGCTCCTGCGGTGTATCCGCCGATCCCCGGGATCGCCTGTAGTTCCTCTATTGAGGAAGGGAGCTGCATATACACACCAATTCATGTATGCATGCATGCATGCATGCATGCATGCATTCATGCAGCAGCAGCAGCAGCAGCAGCAGCAGCAGCAGCAGCAACAGCAACAGCAACAGCAGCAGGTCAACATTGGCTAACCTCTCCGCCGTGTTTCTCCATGACATATTTAGCACCCTCAAGAAGCAACACAGCTCTGTTAGCGCAGCAGCAGCAGCAACAGCAACAGCAGCAACAACAGCAGCAACAGCAGCAACAACAGCAGCAACAGCAGCAACAACAGCAGCAACAGCAGCAGGACAGACACAGGGTCAGGAAATGCATAAGTGCTTCCCAGATGCCGCTTCCTACAGCAGCAGCAGCAACAAAATCAGCAGCAGCAGCAACAGCAGCAGCAGCATCAGCACCAACAGCAACAGCAGCAGCAGCAGCAGCAGCAGCAGCAGCAGCAGCAGCAGCAGCAGCAGCAGCAGCAGCAGCATACCTCCTATAGTATCCAAGTCCTGCCCATACTTGATAAACATCTTGTATAGATGCAGCAGCAAGAGAGGAGACACTTGGCCATCTATTCATCCTTGTATACATAAAAAAAAAAGGAGACACATTATTTATTTATTTATTTATTTATTTATTTTATTTATTTATTTTATTTATTTAATTAATTTATTTATTTTTATTTATTTTATTTGTTTATTTTATCTATTTATTTATAAAAAGAGACAAAAAGGAGACAAAAAAAAGGAGACAAAAAGGAGACAAAAAGGGAGACAAAAAGGAGACAAAAAAAGAGACAAAAAAGAGACAAAAAAGAGACAAAAAAAGGAGACAGTAAGGAGACAATAGGGAGAGAATAAGGAGACAATAAAAGGAGACAAAAAAAGAAACAAAAAGGAGACAAAAAAGGAGACAAAAAAGAGACAAAAAAAAAGAGGACAATAAGTACACAATAAAAGGAAACAGTAAGTAGACAAAAAGGAGACAAAAAGGAGACAAAAAAGGAGACAAAAAAGAGGTAAAAAAAAGGAGACAATAAAGGAGACAATAAGGAGACAAAAAGGAGACAAAAAAGGAGACAAAAAGGAGACAAAAAAGGAGACAAAAAAAAAAAAAAAAAATAAATTTACCATAATAAATAATAATTGATGGCAGTCTTGACTTGTGTTTGTTGTAACATCACTTCGCTCACCCATACACCGTAGCCACTACGAGGTACTGCTGCTGCTGCTGCTGCTGCTGCTGCTGCTGCTGCTGCTGCTGCTGCTGGTGCTGGTGGTGCTGCTGCTGCTGATGGTGGGGGTGGTGATGGTGGTGGTTGTGATGCTGCTGCTGCTGTGGTGTCTTCCTCGTCTTCAGAGAGAATCACCACCTCTTTCTTACAGTTGCTGCTGCTGCTGCTGCTGCAGTTGCTGCTGTTGCTGTTGCTGCTGCTGTTGCTGCTGCTGCTGGCTACGGGGGTCTTTTCCTTCTCACTTGGTTTAGCCTTGAAGAAGGAAAAGATAGTTGGCTGCTGCTG
>NW_013563913.1:2800-5300 GCF_000499605.1 Eimeria maxima | reverse complement strand
TATAATAGTACCTTGATGACCTGCTGCATCATTTGTACCAGGTGCAGCAGCAGCAGCAGCAGAAGCAGCAGCAGCAGCAGCAGCAGACGAGAAGGAAGCCCTAAGATAATCAATGTATTCAGTAGCAGCTGCAGCATGCTGCTGGGCATCAGCAGCAGCTTGCTGCTGCGCCGTCAACGTTCCTGCATTCCCCGCACTACTCCCTGTTGCAGCTGCATCCTGCTGCTGTTGCTGCTGCTGCTGCTGCTGCTGCTGCTGCTGCTGCTGCTGCTGCAGTATAAATACATCAGGATTAGGCTTTTTAATTAATTCAAATAAATTAAGTAAATGGCTACCGCTGCTGCATGCAAAGACACGACGGCCATCAACAATAGAGAAAGGGACAGGTAATAATATTTGTCTCCCTCTGTTCCCTTCTATCCTATAGACTAAACGTAGACGGAACTGCAGCATATGCTGCTGCTGCTGCTGCTGCTGCTGCTGCTGCTGTTGTTGTGCTGTCGTTGATAGTCTACCCATACTAGTTATACTGCTACTACTACGTAAATGCCCGTTGTTATTGTTGCTGCTGCTGCTGCTGCTGTTGTTATTGTTGCTGCTGCTGTTGTTATTGTTGCTGCTGCTGCTGCTGCTGCTGCTGCTGTTTATATAGAAAGATAATTCATATACAAAGACAGACCCAAGAGGAGCAGCAACACATAATAATCTCTTATAGCGACGGCAGCAATCCCTTTGCTGCTGCAGCAGCAACTCATCTGTTTCTTCTTCTTCCTCTAGTTGCTGCTGCAGCAATTGCTGCTGTATTTGCTGCTGTATATATCCTGGTGGTGATGGATATATAGATAATAATAATTGCTGCTGTTGCTGCTGCTGCTGCTGCAGCTGCTGCAACACTTGCTCAACCTCTGCCTCCTCTCCCCTACCCATACATTCCTCCCCATCCCCTACCCATGTTAGTATAGGGGGCCCCCATGTCTCTATCTGGGGGGCCCCCCCATAGTGGGGCCCCCCATGGGTACCCCCTCCTCCTCCTCCTCCTCCTCCTCCTCCTCCTCCTTGTGGGGGCCCTCTTTGGGGTCCCCCTGTCCCCCACGAGTGCGCATGAGAAGAGGGGCCCCCATGAAATGATAGGGGCCCCCCCCCAAGGGGGGCCCCCAATGAAGGAAGTAGGGGGGCCCCCATAGGGGCTAATTCAAGTACCGTTGCATGCAGATCACAACCAGGGTACTCAATTGCATTAGGTATAAGAGCAAGAATAGTAATTAAGGAAGAAAAAGGGGATAAACAGGACAGCAGCAGCATATCTGTACCTGCACTAGGTACTGTTGTTGCTGCTGCTTCTGTTGATGCAGTTATTGCTGCTGCTGCTGCTATTGCTGCTGCTGATCCAGGTCCTGTTCCTCCTCCTCCTCCTCCTCCTGCTGCTGCTGCTGCTGCTGATGGGGATTCTGCTGCTGGTAGATCTAGCTCAAGGGAGCCCAAGGAATCAAAAGAGAGGAGAATTTTTTGCTGCTGCTGCTGCTGTAATAGTTGTATTTGTTGCTGCTGCTGCTGCTGCTGCTGCTGCAGTATACCATCAGGTATAGGAGCAATTGTTGCAGAGCAGCAGCAGAAACAACCAGCTAAATGTCTTACTATATAGATAGATGCCTCATAGGCCATAGTATACTCAGGTAATCTAACAACAAAGCTCAGCAGCAGCAAACCAGCAGCAGGAGAAGCAGCAGCAGCATAAAATACATCCGCGCTGCTAGGGGCACGAGGGTGCAGCAGCACATCAGGAAGCAGCAAACATTGACATACTTCTACTGCACCATTGCTGCTGCTGCTGCTGTTGTTGTTGTTGTTGTTGTTGCTGCTGTTGCTGCTGCTGTTACGGTGACCTCCTGCTGATCCTGATGATCCAGCTTGTGCTGCTGCTGCTGCTGCATAAGCAGCAGGATCCACCTTCCCGCTGCTGCTGCTGCAGCTGCTGCGGGGAGAGGACAGCAGCGCGGGGGTTAGCTGCTGCTGCGGATCTTGTGGCCATTCTATTCGGGTGTATCTGCAGCAATCAGCATAAAGGGTACTAGATACTAGCAGCAAACCTGCTTGTCCTATACACACATATTCACACCAGCAACAGCAACAGCAGCAGCAGCAGCAGCATGAGTAACAGCTGCTGCTGATGGTAGTGGTGCTCGTCTTGCTGCTCGTGCTGCTGCGGTTGTTTGGTCGTTGTGCCGTCGCTACAGCTGCTGTTGTTGCTGCTGCAGCAAGCTGCAGCAGCATATACAGCCGCAGCAGCAGCATAAGCAGCAGCAGCATAAGCAGCAGCAGCAACAGCAGCAGCAGCAGGACGTCTTACCAACAGCAACAACAGATCGACCCGAATGGCTAACAAACAATGATACTGCTTCTTCTTTAAAAGAAACTGCAGCAGCAGCAGCAACAGCACCAGCAGCAACAGCAGCAGCAGCAACAGCAGCAGCAGCAACAGCAGCAGCAGCAACAGCAGCAT
>NW_013563912.1:4100-19100 GCF_000499605.1 Eimeria maxima | reverse complement strand
GGGTTTAGGGTTTAGGGACATTGCAGCACTGTACTTCTTCCTACTGGCTTATATCCTGCTGCTGCTGCTGCTGCTGCTGCTGCTGCTGCTGCTGCTGTTGCTGGTGTTGTGCTGCAGCTGCTGGAGAGTTTCTTAACTCTTGTATTACCATCTGTATATGATTTACTAGATCAAGAACAAACATCTGCTGCTGCTGCTGCTGCAGCAGCAGAGACAGCAGCAGCAGCAGTCTCCTTATCTATTCGTTTTCTTGCTGCTCCCTTAGATGCATTTATAGGCAAAGATATATTATCTGCTGTTGCTGCAGCAGCAAAAGCAAGAAGCAGCAGCAGCAACAGCAGCAGCATGGGGGGCCCCCAATATGCGGGGGGGGCCCCGGAAGGGGGGGGGGCCCTTGCTAATATGCATAAAGAAAAGGACCCTGCTGTTGCTGCATTGAGGGTATGGGGGCCCCCCCTTAGATCTATGCTGCTATCTGCTGCTGCGTTTGCTGCTGTTTATATAAGCAGAGCAGCAGCACAGCTGCAGCAGCAGCTGCTAACTGTTGTCTCCCGTCACCGCGAGCAACTGCAGCAGCAACAGCAACAGCAGCAACAGCAACAGCAGCAGCAGCAGCAGCAGCAGCAGCAGCAGGAGATAGAAGGATATATTCCCCTTTCCTTATCCGTAAAGAAAATGTTTACGATGTTTACTATGGAGACACAAAAGCAACAGACACAGCAAATGTCTCCTTTTGCTTCCTTGGGGGCCCCCCATCAGGGGGCCCCCAACCAGGGGGGCCCCCAAGGGGCCCTCCAGGGGGCCCCCAGAGGAGGAGAGGGTGTGGGGCCCCCCTTGTATTTTGTGTGCTCAAGACAGCTGGAGGTTTTGCTGCAGCAGATAATATGGCTAGGTGCAGCAATAAAAGCAGCAGCAGCAGGACCAGCAGCAGCAGGACCAGCAGCAGCAGGAACAGCAGCAGGAGCAGCAGCAGGAACAGCAGCAACAGGAGCAGCAGGAAGAAAGGGTAAAGGAGACAGTTTACTGCCTTTGCTGTCTCCTCAGGTGTCTCTGCTGCAGTGGTTGCTGTCTAACCCTCAGGAGTATGTTTGCTGCTGCTGCAGCAGCAGCAGCAGCAGATTGCTGCTGCACCTGTCTCCTGCTGCACTACAGAAGAGCTTACGCCGCCTGCAGCACTCAACATACGTGAAGCAAGCAGCCTTGCTGCAGCAGCAGCAGCAGCAGCAGCAGCAGCTGTTGCTGCTGCAGCAAGTAGCAAGGCAGCAGCAAGAGTCTCCTGACGTCTCTTCTGTGCAGCAGCAGCAGGAAATCTCCACACTAGCAGCAGCACTATTCGCAGCGCAGCACAAGCAGCAGCAGCAGCAGCGACAGCAGCAACAGCAACAGCAGCAGCAGGTGCTGCTGCCGATCCTCAACTCGCTGCAGCAGCTGCATGCATCGCTTGCTGCTGCTGCTGCTGCACAGAATCCCCGTGGAGGTAAAGGAGACATTCCTTTCCCCTCTCAGCAGTTTAATAAAAAGAAGCAGCAGCGCATGCAGCAGCGCATGCAACAGCAGCAAGCAGCAGCAGCAGCAACAGCAGCAGCAGCAGCAGCAGAGGAGTCTCCTGCAGATGCTCTTGCTGCCTACGGAGACGCCATTGAGTCTCTATGGCAGCAAACATTGGAGACACTACTGCAGCAGCAGGAGTTGCTGCTGCACTGCAACAACAGCAGCACAAGGCAGCTACTGCTGCTGCTCACCAGCAGCAGCAGCAGCAGCAAAGACAACCAGCATGATATGCCAGAAGATGCAGCAGCAGCAGCAGCAGCAGCAACAGACACGACTGCAGCAGTCTCCTTACAGCCTGCTGCTGTCTCCTCTGCTGCTGCAGCAGATTTCCTTTCGCTGCCAGTAGAGAAGGCCCAGTTCTCCTCCAGCAGCAGCAGCAGCAGCAGCAGCAGCAGCAGCAGCAGCAAATGGCCGACAGAGGGGATGCAGGTAGTAGAGATAAGCGACAGCAGCGAGGAAGAAACTGCAGCAGCACAATGCAGCAATGATGCTGCATCTCCTGCTGCTGTTGCTGCTTCCTCTCCTGAACCTGCTGCTGCTGCTGCTGCTGCAGATGCTGCAGCAGAACCAACAGCAGAAGAAGCAGCAGCAGAAGCAGCAGCAGCAGCAGCAGCAGCAGCAGCGTCTCCTTCAGACATCTCGAGTGTCTCTTCAGATACAGCAAGTGTCTATTCATGCGACGAGCAGCAGCAGCAGCAGCAGCAGCAGCAGCAGCAGCAGCAGCAGCAGCAGCAGCAGCGAGGGACAGCAATTTATGTGCTGCAGGCACCTGCATTACTGTCTCCTTTGCTGCTGCTGCTGCTAGGGTATGATGCAGAGGCGCTGCTGCTGCATCTGCCTGCTGCTGCAGTCCCTCTTTATAGAAGACTTGCTGCTGCTGCAGCAACAGTGCAGCAGCAGCTGCATCCCTCTCTATGGGCGGGTCCCCTCTCGGGTGCTGCTGCAGCAAAGGCGCAGCAGCAGCAACAGCAGCAGCAGCAGCAGCAGCAGCAGGAAGAACGTATGAAGATTTGGACAAGGGGACTGTCTCTTGTTGCTGCTGGCTGTTTTGCTGCTGCTGCTGCAACAGCAGATCGTGAATTGTCTCCTGCTGCTGCTAGTGCTGCACCTAAGAGACACCAGACAGCAGCAGCAGCAGCAGCAGCAGCAGCAGCAGCATGGTGCCGCTTCTTCCTCTCTGTTGGTAAAGCTGCGCTGCTCTCGTGGCAGCAAAGGTACTTATTAACTGTCTCCTTTTTTGTCTCCTTTTTTGTCTCCTTTTTTGTCTCCTTTTTTGTCTCCTTTTTTGTCTCCTTTTTTTGTCTCCTTTTTGTCTCCTTTTGTCTCCCTTGTTTGTCTGCTCTTTTTGCTGCCTCTTTGCACCTCTCTCGTGTTGCTGTTGCTGTTGCTGCTGTTGCTGTTGCTGTTGCTGTTGCTGTTGCTGCTGTTGCTGCTGCTGTTGCTGTTGCCACCTCGTTTCTGTCTCCACTAGTGTCTCTTTTATATTCCGTATTGTTGCATCTCCTGCTGCTGCTGCTGCTGAATAGCTGCTGCTGCTGTGCTGTATGTGTTTCCTTTGCTGCTGCTGCAGGTGTCTCCTTAGCTCCTCCTTTAATTTGCTGCTGCAGTCCCTTTTCTTTTGTCCTTCTCTTCCTTCCCCTTATTTGCTTCCTCTTGTTATGCGTTTGTCTCCTTCTTGTCGTGATGCTGCTGTCTCCTGTGTCTCTGCTGCTGTTGCTGCTGCTGCTGCAGCAGAAGCAACAGCAGCAACAGACAGCACCGCAGCAGCAGCAACAGCAGCAACACAGGATCTGCTGCTGCTTATTCCTCATATTATCCGCTGCTGTCTTTTCCCCTTTGGCTACAGCCGTATATACACTGTCACCTGGAGTAGCAGCAGCAGCAGCAGCAACAGCAGCAGCAGCAGCAGCAGCAGGAAGGGAGTCCCTGAGGGTTTCCCTCTATCCATGGAGGCATTTCCTGTGGCTGGCCATGGGGGCCCTAGTGCAGCAGCAGCAGCAACAGCAGCAACAGCAGCAGCAGGAGGAGGACGAAATAGTTTGTATTCGTCTTTAGTTGCTTCTTCCCCTGCTGCTGCTGCTGCACCTGCAGAAGCAGCAGCAGCAGCAGATGCAGCAGTTAGTTGGGGGCCCTCAGGTGTCTCCGCAGATAATCGTCTCCTAGCAGCAACACACTTCTCTCTTCCTCTTCTTAGTTGTCTGCTTAGGCAGCCAGCAGCAACTGTCTCCTTCCAGCAGCAGCAGCAGCAGCAGCAGGGGGAGGAGCAGCAGCAGCAGCAGCAACTGGAGCTAAAGAAACAGGTGTCTCCTAAGGAGACACCTGCTGCTGCTGCTGCTGCTGCTGCTGCTGCACTGTCTCTTCGTGTCTTATTGAGTCTCCTTTTAGAGGCAGCAAAACCCTTCGATCTTACCTACAAATCTTACCCTGCTGCTGCAGCACAGCAGCAGCAGCAGCAGCAGCAGCAGCAACTGCAGCAGCAGCAACTGCAGTATGAATTATCCTTTAGGGGCCCTTTATGCCTAGAGCTGCTGCTGCAGGAAGCAACAACTCTCCTATTAGGAGACAATAAACAAAAGGAGGCACTTCTGCATGCGCTGCAGCTGTCTCCTTTAGGGGGCCCCCCAGGGGGCCCCCTAAGGGCCCCCCCCGGGGGGCCCCCCTGCACACCTCAGAACCTCACAGCAGCAGGAGAAGTTCTGCTGCAGCTGACGTTGCCCCTTTGCATGCAGGCCTGTGCGCCGCTCCAGCCAGCAGCAGCAGCAGCAGCAGCAGCAACAGCAGCAGCAGCAGGAGATGACAAGAAAGGAGACAGTTATAAAGAAATGATTGCTGCTGCAGCAAAGGCAGGAGGACAAGTTGCTGCATCTGTTTCCTTCTTTTGCTGCTGCGCTCGCCAGCTGCTGCCTCCTCTCTCTGCTGCTGCTGCTGCAATACCTGCTGCAGTACCTGCTGCAGCAGGGATACAACAAAGAGACCCTTTGCTGCTGCATGCAGCAGCAGCAGCAAGTAATACCTGCTGTCTCCTTTCTTCTCCTCCTTCTTCCTTTGCCCTCGCACTGGAGTTTCTCTTTACCCACCTGGGGGCCCCAGGGGCCCCCTTCCTGGGGCCCCCCCAAGGGGCCCCCAATGTGACCAGCAGCAGCAGCAGGAGCAGCAGCTTGCAAGCAGCAGCAGCAGCAGCAGCAGCAGTAGGCCTTTCCTTTAAGGAGACAGTTCTTTATGATGAGGGGCCCCTCTGTATATGCAGCAACTGTACGCTTTCTGCTCCTAATAAAAAGGAGACACCTGGGGGGGCCCCTGGCAGCAAAGGAGACAGTTTCCTTGCTGCTGTTTGTGCTGTTGCTACATTTGCTGCTGCACCGCAGCAGCAAACAGCAGCAGCAGCAGCAGCAGCAGCAAGTGCATGCAGAAGCAGCAGCAGCAACTGCAGATGCAAGGAAGGAGAAGAACATTCCTTAGCTCAGCTTGCTGCCTTTGTTGTCCTCTGTTATAAGGTACTACAAGACGTTGCTGCTGCGCTGCAGCAGCAGCAGCAGCAGCAGCAGGGACAGGGGGATGAGGGATCATGGGGCCCGAAGTTTATTCCTTCAGCACTGCGCCGATGGTTCCTTAAGAACTGCAGCGGCAGCAGCAGCAGCGGCAGCAGCAGCAGCAGCAGCAACAGCAGCAGCAGCAGCAGCAGCAGCAGCATGCGCCCTTCTTTGCTGCCAGGTCTGCATGAGGATTCAAAGAGAGAGGGACTTTTATTAGTAGGTTTACTCTTATTTATTTATTTATTTATTTATTTATTTATTTATTTATTTATTTATTTATTTATTTATGCATGCATGCATGCATGCATGCAGCAGCAATGCTGCATATGTTTTGCTGCAGCAAATAAATGTGTCTCCTTTTTTGTCTCCTTTTCTTTGTGTTTGTTTGCCTCTAAGTGTCTCCTTTTGTCTCTCAACTACTGCCTGCTGCTGCTGCTGCTTTTGCTGTTGCTGCTGCTGTTGCTGCTGCTGCTGCTTTTGGTGTTGCTGCACTCTTCCTACTCCTCATGTTGGACTTGCTTCTGTGCTGCTTCTGCTGCTGTTGCTGCTGCTGCTGCTGTTGCGGTGTATGTGCAGCTAGTTGCTGCTCTCCTTAGGAGTCTCCGCAGCTTAGCTCGTTGTATATGTGGGGTTATAGAGGGTACAGGGGGGCCCCACTTGGGGGCCCCCCTGTACCCTTCGTACCCAGATGGGGGCCCCTGTCTCCTTATAGAGGAGAGAGGAGACACTTCTTCTTCTTGTGTCTCCTCTTTATGTCTCCCTCTTCTTGCTGCTATACGATCTGTTGCTGCTGCTGCTGCTAGTAACTTATAACTGCAGCAGCAGTGAACCCTCCACTGCAGCAGCAGCAGCAGCAGCAGCAGCAGCAGCTAGCTGCAACGAAGGGAGGGCAGCCGTTTAGCTAGCTAGCTAGCTATGGCTAAATAGCCACCTAGCTAGTGTAACTGGCTAGCTAGCTAGCTAGTTAGCTAGCTAGCCAGTTAGCTAGCTAGCCAGTTAGCTAGCTAGCTAGTTAGCTAGCTAGCTAGCTAGCTAGCTATGATAATTAATGCCGTAATAAGGGACATTATTTATTTATTTATTTTCTTTTAATTATAAGGGAATAAAAAAAAGGAGACAAAAGGAGACAAATAAGCAGCAGCAGCAGCAGCAGCAGCAGCAGCAACAGTAGCAGCAAAAACAGCAGCTGCAGCAGTAGCAGCAGCAGTCTAATACAGACACACACACCTCTCAGAGACAGCAGCAGCAGCAGCAGCAGCAGCAGCAGCAGCAGCAGCAGCAGTAGTAGTAGTAGTAGGTAGACTCAACTAGCTGTGGCTACGCAGGCAGCTAGCTGCTGCTACAGTGTAAGGAGTAAGAGAGGATTTGCTGCTGCTGCTGCTGCTGCAGCAGCTGCAGCAGCAGAGCTATTTTAATTTTGTGTCTTCCCCCCTTTATTGTTTTTATGCTTATTTATTTATTTATTTATTTATTTATTTATTTATTTATTTATTTATTTATTTATTTATTTTCTTTTTTTTTATTTTTATTTTATTATTTCTATTATATTCTTGTCTAGAGAAATAAATCATCAATAAAAAGAAACAAAAATATAAAAGAAAATTAGGGTTTAGGGTTTAGGGTTTAGGGTTTAGGGTTTAGGGTTTAGGGTTTAGGGTTTAGGGTTTTATGCTACTAATAAACATTCAATAAAAGAGATCGGATAAATCTTCGAGACCTTCTGTGTGTGTCTCCTTTCAACAGCAGCAACAGCAGCAGCAGCAGCAGCAGCAGCAGCAGCAGCAGCAGCAGCAGCAGCAGTGTGTTGGTCTCGTGCTGCTGCTGCTGAGGGAAGAAGGTGTCTCCTTTGTCTGTTAGCTAGAGTGTCTCCTTTTTATAAATCAGCAAAAAGGAGACAATATATGTGTCTCTTTTTTTCTTATATATGCAGCAGCAGCAGCAGCAAGAGCAGCAGCAGCAGCTGCAACAACAAAAGCAGCAGCAGCAGCAGCAGCAGCAGCAGACGCGGTGGTCCATGAATGGTGCTGCGCTGCATCTGGGGTGTATAGGCAGCTATTTATTTATTTTTTCTCTTTTTTTCTCTTTTTTATTAAATAATTATAAATAAATAAATAAATAAATAATAAATTATATTATTTATTCTTTTTATTTACCCTTTACTCAGCAGCAACAGTTGCTGCTGCTGCTGCTGCTGCAGCAGCCGAGACTGCAGCAGCAGAGACACTGCCGCCGCCGAGACTGCAGCAGCAGCCAAGACTGCTGCTGCTGCTGCTGCTGCAGCAGCAGCAGCAGCACGTCGGCCTCATCCAATCCTTTTTTTTACGACCTTCTTCCTTTTTTTCTTTTATAGATCCTCTGTGTCTTCTTGTCTATTAAATAATTTTTTTATCTGCAGCAGCAGCAGCAGCAGCAGCAATACGAGCAGCAGCAGCAGCAGCGGAGACAGCAGCAGCAGCAGCGGAGACAGCAGCAGCAGCAGCAGCAGGGTCACCTCGCACACTACAATATAGCCTCTGCGGGCTCATGAGTATCGAAGCCCCTGCTGCTGCAACAGCAGCAGCAGATACTTCTGCTGCTGCTGCTGCTCCTGCTGCTGCCGTTGCTGCTGCTGCTGCTCCTGTATCTGTTCCCGGCAGCAAACCGTGGACCTATGAGAGATCGTTGCTGCAGACAGGGACATCTCTCCTCCCTAACTGCAGCAGCAGCAACAGAAACAACAAAGGCAGCAACAGCAGCAGCACCAACAGCAGCAGCAGCAGCAGCAGCAGCAGCAGCCTACCTGGTGTCCCCTTTATTAGCCGCAGCTCTGAGCTGCTGCGGTTGTTAGAAGAGGAGACAGAAAGGGAGACAGCCTTCCGTCTTGCATACCTACACAACAGCAGCAGCAGCAGCAGCAGCAGCAGCAAAGGCAGCAGCAGCAGCAGCAGCTACTTTGGCACTGGTGCGAAGTATAGAGGCATCAGCACCAACAATAATAGCAGCAGCAGCAGCAGCAGCAGCAGCAGCAGCAGCAGCAGCTCTGCTGTCATTGGAGCGAAGTACAGAGGCATCAGCGCCTTCGGAAGAATCAGCAGCAGCAGCAACAGCAGCAGCAGCAACAGCAGCAGCAGCAGGAGGGCAGCTGTTGCTGCAGCAGGTGTCTCCTCTATCCCTCAGATGTCTCCTTCAAGATATTTTAGTCGTCCCTTTTCCCTGTCTCCTTCTTCCTCATTATTTAGCAGCAGCAGCAGCAGCAGCAGCAACAGCAGCAGCAGCAGCAGCAGCAGCAGATTCTTACGTGTCCCTGCTGCTGGGGAGACAATTACTAAGACAATAAAGGGACTAGAGGAGACACTATATATTATAAATAATGCAGGAAAAAAGACAAAAAAAGTGTCTCCTTTTGCTGCTCTTCGTTATAATATACAGCTTACTCCTGCTGCTGCTGCTGCTGCTGCTGCTGCTGGTAGTGGTGCTGCTGCAGTAGCTGCAGCAACAGCAGCACACCGACTCAAGCATGCGCTGTCTCCTAAGGGTGGGGGGGGGCCCCTATTGCTGCAACGCAGACACTCTATAGGTACTGCAGCAGAAGGGGCCCCTAGAGCTGCAACAGCAGCAGCAGCAGCAGCAGCAGCAATAACACCAACAGCTGCATCAGTAGCAACTGCAGCAACAGCAACAACAACAGCAGCAACAGCAGCAACACTAGCACAGGGACTCCCCCCAACACCGCCACTAGCAGCAGCGGGATCCCCAGCAGCAATAACAGCAGCAGGCGGATCCCCAGCAGCAGCACCAGCAGCAGTGGGAGTCCCAACAACAGCAACAGCAGCAGAAGCAGCAGCAGCAGCAGGAACAGCAGCAGCAGCTGTTAGGGAGGAGACACCGAACACCGTTTGCTGCAGCAGTGGGGCCCCTGTGTCAATTGGGGGCCCCTCTATGTTTACTGGGTCTCCTTTTGCTGCTGATATGCTGCAGCAGCAGCAGCTGCAGCAGCAGCACCTACAGTACCAGCAGCTGCAGCATCAACAGCTGCAGCTGCAGCACTTGCAGCAGCAGCAGCAGCACTTTAGGGATTGTTTCCTTCCTGCTGCTGCAGCACAGCAGCAGCAGCAGCAGCAGCACATCGAGAGGCAGCAAGCAGCAGCAGGGGAGACATATGCAGAGGTGTCTCCTTTTCCTTTATTAAAGAATCATCTCTCTCCTCCCCTGTCTCCTTCCTCTACCTTTATGCAACAGAGGCACGAGCTGCAGGCAGCAGCAGCAGCAGAAGCAGCAGCAGCAGCAGCAGCAGCAGCAGCAGCAGCAGCGCAGCAAAGCCCACAAACCTGCAGCCCCCTTCTGGGCCCTTGGGGCTGCATGCAGTGCATGCATGGGGGCCCCGCGTTTTGGGGGGCCCCACAGGCACCTCCGCCCCTTTGTCAATGTTCTGCTGTACCTGCAGCAGCAGCAGCAGCAGCAGCAGCAGATGCAGCAGCAACTCCTGCTCTATGCCCCCTTGATTGGGGAGAAGAGAGGGAAGAACATAAGAAAGGAGACACTTTATATAGCAGCAGCAGATTGCTGCCTGATGAATGCCTGTCTCCTCCTTGCAGCAGCAGCAGCAGCAGCAGCAGCAGCAGCAGCGGCAGCAGCAGCGGCAGCAGCAGCGGCAGCACGATAGAAGACTTCAAGCAGAGGCTACTGCAGCAGCAGCAGAAACTCATGCTGCAGCAGCAGCAGCAAACACTAAGAAGCAGACTACGCAGCAGCTCGATACACAACTACCGCATGCAGCAGCAGCAGTGGCAGCAGCAGCAGCAACAGTGGAAGCAACAGCAGCAACAGTGGCAGCAGCAGCTGCAGCAGCAACAGTTGCAGCAGCAGCTGCAGCAGCAGCACTGCCCCTGTTGTGCGTATATTCAACCTGGGGGCCCCCCTAGGCGTTCCCTAGAGGCCTATATTGGGGGCCCCTCTTCGTACCCTGCATGCGGGGCCCCCCAGTTGCTGCAGCAGCAGCAGCAGCAGCAGATGCTCATGCAGCAGCAGCAGCAGCAGCACCTCCTGCAGCAGCAGCAGCAGCAGCTAGCTGCGTCCCTTACTGCTAGGCTAAAGGAGTCTCCTCATGTCTCTACAGAGAGCTCAACAGCAGCAATAACTGTCAGCAGCAACTGCAGCAGCAGCAGCAGCAGCAGCAGTAGCCGCAGCTGCAGTGTAACAAGATTCAGCAGCAGCAACAACAGTACAGCTTGCTGCACCACTGCTGCTGCTGCTGCTGCTGCAGCAGCAGCAACAGGAGACAGAGAGAGCGGCATAGAGAGACAGAGGCGTCTCCTCTATAGACGCCTTGAGCAGCAGCAGACCTCCTCTCTTATTAGTGCTGCTGCTGCTGCACTGCGGCAACAGCAGCAGCAGCAGCAGCAGCAGCAGCAGCAAAGGCAGCAACAAGAACAACAGCAGCAACGAGAGGAACAGCAGCAACAACAACAACAGCAGCAACAACAGCAGCAACAAGAACAGCAAAAACAGCAAACCCAACACGAACAGGAGCAGCAGCAGCTGCAGCAACAGCAGCAGCTGCAGCAGCAACAGCAGCAGCAGCAGGAAGAGGAGGAGGCGCAGCAGCAGCAGCAGCAGCAAGAAGATTATCTAGGTGTCTCCTTGTCTCCTTCTGTCCTATTAAGGAGACCCTTATCTGCAGATATACCTCGTAGATGTTTTCCTGCTGCTGCTACTGCTGCTGCTGTTCTTGCTGCTTCTGTTGCTGCTGCTAGGGCACAGAGACACCAGAGAAGGAGACAAAAGGATAGTGGAGGCGAACCACCTCCAGCAGCAGCAGCAGCAGCACGTGCTGCTGCTGCTGCTGCTGCTGCTGCTGCTGCTGCTGAGGCGCGTCAGGATAGCAGCAGCTCTGTGGCGTCAACAGCAGCATCAGCAGCACCAACAGCAGCAGAACCAGAAGCAGCAGCAGCAGCAGCAGAAGCAAAGGGCGAAGGAGGAGGAGGAGCAGCATCAGGAGCAGCAGCAGCAGCAGCAGCAGCAGGAGAGGAGGAAGAATATATAGAGAGACTGTCTCCTCTTAGCAGCAGGTGCAGCAGCACAGAGTGGTAGGAGACAGACAGACAAAAAGGAGACAGATAGTTGTGGTGTATACACAGCTACTATTTGCTGCTGCTGCTGCTGCTGCTGCTGCTGCTGCTGCATTAAGGAGACACATGCAGATAGGCAGCAAAAAAGGAGACACTTTGCATGCATGCAATTAGCAGCAAAAATATAAACACTTTTTATTGTCATAAAAAAAAACAATAACAATAAATATATTTAATTAAATAAATAAATAAATAAATAAATAAATAAATAAATAAATAAATAAATAAATAAATAAATATACAAAAAAAAAGAGGAGTAATAGGCATATAGATAGATAAGAGACACAAAAGGAGACAACAAAAGGAGACAGTTACTTAGCAAAGGAGACAAAATAAATAAATAAATAAATAAATAAATAAATAAATAAATAAATAAATAAATAGTGTCTCCTTTTTGTCTCCTTTTGTCTCCTTCTCCTCCCTATCTATAGATAAATATAACAAATAAATATAAATATAAATAAATAAATATATTTATTATTTATTTATTATTAATTATTATTAATTATATAAATAATATATAATAATTAATATTATATAAATAAAAAGAAGAAAGAAAAGAAAAGAGAAAAGAAGAGACACTGCGCATAGTTACTTCTCTTTCTGCTGCTGCTGCTGTTGCTGCAGCTGCTGCTGCTGCTGTTGAACTTGCTGCTGCTGCTGTTGCTGCTGCTGTTGTTGCGTAGAGTCTCCTCCTGTCTCCAAAGTAACGAGCTACAGGATTGTCCCCTCAGGAGACAAACAGTTGCTGCTGCTGCTGCTGCTCAGCAGCAAGAGCAGCAGCAGCAGCAGCAGCAGCAGCACGAGCAGCAGCAGCAACAAGGGAGACAGCAGACAAGAATTGGAGAGACTGAGGAACAAGAGACAGGCAGCAGCAGAGGAGACAGCTGTAGCTGCAGGACAGAGGGGACAGCAGCAGCAGCCACAGCAGCAGCAGCAGAAGCAGAAGAGGAAGGGTACACAAGTGCTGTTGCTGCTGCAGCAGTTGCATCAAGACCGCCAGAGATTGCTGCTATCTCAGCAGAAGAAGAGGAGACAGCAGCAGCAGCAGCAGCAGCAGCAGCAGCAGCAGAATTTATGTCTCTGGATACAATTTGCTGCCCCCTTTATGCAGCAGAAGAGACACTTTGTAAGAGGAGACACTTCTTGCCTCTGTCTCCTTTTTCCTGCTGCTGCTGCTGCTGCAGTTGCTGCAGTTGCTGCTGCTGCTGCTCTGTCTGCTAGTTTGTGCTTATGGGATTTCCCGTCACTGTGCAGCAGCAGCAGCAGCAACAGCAGCAACAGCAGCAGCAGGTGTTGCTTCTTCTGCTGCTGCTTCTGCTGCTGCTCTACCAGCAAACAGGTAAAGGCCACACTTGTTTGTGTCTTTGTGTGCAGCAGAGGAGACTGTGACTGCAGCACCACGGGCAGCAGCAGCAGCAGCAGCAGCAGAAGCAGCAGCAGCATCTCCACAACCTCTATTTAGGAGAGACAGTAAAGCAGCAGCAGCAGACGCAGCAGCAGCAGCAAGGGAAGTGTCTCCTGCAGACACAGAATTTACTTTTGCTTCTGCTTCCCCACCACTACCTGCACCAGCAGCAGCAAAAGAATCACCAACAGCAGCAGCAGCAGCAGCAGAATGTGCTGCTGCTGCATTGCCTCGCAGGCACCGCGTAAACACGGGAAACAGCAGCAGCAGCAGCAGCAGCAGCAGCAGCTACGGGAGCAATGCTGAGCAATTGACTGCATGCTGCTGGTGGTTCCAAGTCAACAGCAACAGCAGCAGCAGCAGCAGCAACAGCAGCAGCTGCAGCAGCAGCAGCAGATATGGCAAGACACGTCATTGCCAAATTCAGACAGTACCTCTTACAGAGGAGACAAAGGCAGAAGCAGCAGCAGCAGCAGCAACAGCAGCAACTGCAGCAACAGCAGCAGCTCCTTGGATAGAAGCTGTCCAGGTAGCAGCAACCCCTGAGGGGCCCCGAGCTATTGTTGTGGGGGGCCCCTTGAAGGGGGGCCCCTCAAGGGGCCCCTTGAGGGGCCCCTCATCCTTCTTGCCCCTTCAAAGAAAGCAGCATGAAGCAAGGTTGCAGCAGCAGCAGCAGCAGCAGAAACAATATCAGAAGCAACAGCAGCAGCAGCAGCAGCAGCAGCAGCAGCAGGAAGCGTATATGGGTCTTGGTAGTCTATCTGCGGTGTATAGGCAGGTACTGTCTATAAGAGCAAAAGGAGACACTTATAAAAGAAATAAGTGTCTCCCTATTAAGAGGCCCCCACCCCCTGAGGCCCTGTTGCTGCAGCAGCTGCTGCAGCAGCAGCAGCAGACACAACGGTCAAGAGCAGCAGCAGCAGCAGCAGCAGCATCACCAGCAGCAGCAGCAGCAGCAGCACCAGCAAACTCCACAACTCAAAACTCTTCCTCCTGACTAGGGGCCCCCCTGGGGCTCCCTAGGCAGTACCCACTAGGGGCCCCCTTTTTAAGGCCCTTGGGGGCCCCCCTCTTCTCCTTTTTTAGGGTTTACCTCTAAACCCTAAACCCTAAACCCTAAACCCTAAATTATAGTTACTGTGTTTATCTACCTAAGGGTACAATTAATTATTAATAAGAGGAAACAAAAGGAGACAGTAAGTGTCTCCTTTTTATCTTTGTGTCTCTATTGTCTCTATTTATCTATTATTATTATTATTATTATTATTATTATTATTATTATTATTATTATTATTATTATTATTATTTATTTTGTCTCCTTTTGTCTCTTTTTTTTTCTTTTCCTTATTTTATTATTTGCTGCATTTGTTTGTTTAAGGGCCCTCCTATAGGGGCCCCCAAAAAAATGTACAGGCAGGGGCCCCCCGAAGGGGGCCCCCTAGGAGGGTACAGCTCCTAGGGGGGTCTCGGCAGGGGCCCCGCTATATAGAGAATGTACAGTTCCTAGGGGGTCCCCCTTCAGGGGGCCCCCATACACAAGTAGGGTACAGTTTCTAGGGGGGCCCCCTTCAAGGGGGCCCCCTAATATAAAGAGGGTACAGTTAGAACCAACCACCAAACCAACTGCTGATGCCCGTCCTCTCGTCTGGTGGTGTAGAGGCCCCACTAGAGGGTACATCATCATCTTCTTCGTGCCCTGCTGCTGCTGCTCCTGCTGCTGCTGCTGCTGGTTGTTGTTGTTGCTGTTGTTGTTGTTCTGCCTCTGCTGCTGCTGCTGCTGCTGCTGCTGCTTCTTTTGCTGCTTTTTTTGCCCTCTCTGAGGAGGAAGAAGAAGAGGTACTCTCTGTATCCTCATCTATTAGCGTAGAGGCCCCACTACGACGGAAACCCCTCTTGGGGGCCCCCTTGGGGGCCCCCTCCCCCTTAGATGTCTCCTTAGGGGCCTCCGTTACCTTAGATGACTCCTTAGGGGTCTTGTCCCCCTTAGTTGTCCCCTTGGGTCCCCCCCCCTCCTTATTTGTCTCCTTAGGGGCCCCCTCCTTATTTGTCTCCTTAGGGGCCCCCCCTTTACATGTCTCCTCGTGGGCCCCCCTTGGACTCTTTGGGATGGTATCTGTGGGTGTCCCCTTATCACCGTCTTTGGGGGCCCCGTTTGTACCCTCTTTGGGGGCCCCGTTTGTACCCTCTTTGGGGGCCCCGTTTGTACCCTCTTTGGGGGCCCCCTGTGGGGCCCCCTTACTAGTAGACCAAGGTAAGGAAGAAGTTGCTGCAGTAAATAAAGAAGAAGAAGACCAATTATTATTTGTTTTTTTATTATGTATAGATCTATATATACGATCTATTGTTGGGGACCTAAGGAGGAAAAAAAAAAAAAAAAAAAAAAAAAAAAAAAAAAAAAAAT
>NW_013563912.1:0-2500 GCF_000499605.1 Eimeria maxima | reverse complement strand
AGCTGCTGCACCTGATTCTCTTTTTCTTTTGCTGCTGCTGCTGCTTGCTGCTGCTGCTGCTGCAGCAATTTCTGCTGTTCTTGTGCTGCTGCTGCTGCTGCTGTACTCTCTGCCTTCCTCTCCTGCTGCAGTACCTCTAATGCTGCTGCTGCTTCCTTACTCTTTTGCTGCTCTGTTAGTAGCTGCTGCTGCATGTCTCCGTACTTCTGCTGCAGCTGCATCTGCTGCTGATGCAGTTGCTGCTGCAGTTGGTCTCTTTGCTGCTGCGCTTGCTGCTGCTGCTGCTGCAGCTCTTTTTGCTGCTGCAGCTCATTTTGCTGCAATTTTTGCTGCAAATTATCTGCTTTTTTCTGTGCTTCTTGCTGCTGCTGCTGCACCTCCTCTAATCTGTGCTGCAGCTGCTGCACTTGCTGCTGCTGCTGCAGCAACTTATGTGTTGTCTCCTTTAGTCTCTCCTGTGTCTCTCTTAGTGTCTCCTCTATCTTGCTCCTATCTAGTAAGTGTCTCCTTAGATCTATTGTCTCCTTTTCTAGCTGCTGCTGCTGCTGCTGTCTTGCTTCCTCCCTTAGCTGCTGCTCTCTTGCTTCTGTGTCTGTTATACGTTGCTGCAGCAGCTGTGCTTCTTGCTGCAGTTGCTGCAGTTGGGCTTGTGCTGCTGCTGCTTCCTGCTGCAGCAAATCACGCTGCTGCTGCACCTCCCTCTTATTATCTAGTGTCTCCTTTAGGTATTCATTGTCTCTTTTTCTTGCTGCTCTTTCTGCTGCTAGTTGTGCTTCTGCTGCTGCTTTTGCTGCACGTAGTGCTTCCTCATTACGTCGTAGCTGCTGCTGCTGCTGCTGCTGTTGCTGCTGTCTCTCCTTCTCTGCAGCAAGTGTCTCCTCTAATGCCTCCTTCTGTGCTGTTTGCTGCTGCACCTCTCCTTGTAGCTCGCTTACCTGCAGCAGCAAACTATCTATTTGCTGCTCTGTCTTTATTTTTGCTGCTGCTGCTGCTGCTGCTTCCTGCTGCAGCAGTGCAACCTTCTGCTGCAGTCCTGAACAAAGTTGCTGGTGTCTCTTTTCTGCTGCTGCAGCAGCAGCAGCAGCAGCATCTTTTGCTAATGCTGCCTCCCTTTTTGCTTCCTCCTCCTTACGCTGCGCTGCAGCTAGCTGCCCCTCTGTTATAGCTAGCTGGCTAGCTGTATCAGCTAGCTGCTGCTGCAGTCTCTCTGTCTCTACATCTATTTTAATAATATATTGTGCCTGTCTCCTTCTTTCTGTCTCTGCTGCTGCTAGTGTCTCCTCTGTCTCCTTTTGTCTCCTTTTTATTCTTCTTATTTCTTCCTCATAAAAACGCTCATTCCCTCTTAGACGATTTATTTCTTCATCTATATCTACATGTGATGATTCTATCTATACACACAAAAAAAAAATAAAAAAAACTAAAACCCTAAACCCTAAACCCTAAACCCTAAACCCTAAACCCTAAACCCTAAACCCTAAACCCTAAACCCTAATTTTTTTGGCATAGAAGAAAAAGTCAGGGTTTAGGACTTGGAGGTTAGGTGTTTACACTTTACATAAAGCAAAATCCCTATAGATAAATAAAGGTCCTAGGGTTTAGGGTTTAGGGTTTAGGGTTTAGGGTTTAGGGTTTGACGGATACTTACCTCTTGCAGCTTTGTTGTTGCCTCTGCTGCAAGGGCCTGCGCCTCCTCAGCAGTTCGCTGCGCAGCACCTTTGTCTATTTGGAGGTGTCTCTGCAGCAGCAGCAGCAGCAGCAGCAGCAGCAGCACAGCAGCAGCAACAAAAGCACAGGAGAGGCCAGTGCAACAAAGGCGACAGAAGGAGGAACTGCCCTAGACAAACCCTAAACCCTAAACCCTAAACCCTCGTACAGTCGTAAGTATAAACATTGATAAAGAAACCAACACATGTCCAAAAAAATTAGGGTTTAGGGTTTAGGGTTTAGGGTTTAGGGTTTCTTACACAGAAGTTGGTGAGTTCATCAACTTGTCTTGTTAATTGCTCAACATGTATTTGCTGCTGCATGCATCTTTCCTCTAATTCAACTAGTTGCTGCTGTCTCCTGTCCGCCTGCAGCAGCAGCAGCAACAGCAGCAGCAGCAGCAGCAGCAGCAATAGAGTCCCCCTTTAGTGTCTCCTTTTTATTTATTTAGTGTCTCCTTTTTATTAATTAATTAATGTGTCTCCTTCTTATTAAATAATTAATTAACTAATTAATTAATTAATTAATTAATTAATTAATTAATGTCTCCTTTCTATTAATTAATTAAGTGTCTCCCTTTAATTAATTAATTAATTAATTAATTAATTAATTAATTAATTAAGTGTCTCCTTTTTATTAATTTATTTAGTGTCTCCTTTTAATTAATTAATTAATTAATTAATTAATGAATAAAGTGTCTCCTTTTTATTAATTAATTAATTAATTGTCTCCTTTTAATTAATTAATTAATTAATAAATTAATTAATTAATTAATTAATTAATTAATTAACTA
>NW_013563911.1:11652-20434 GCF_000499605.1 Eimeria maxima | reverse complement strand
TATATATATATATGTAGGAGACGCATTTTTTTTTTCTTTTTTTGTTTGTCTTTGCAGAAGTCTGAAGGCGGTCCTGTTGCTGCTGCTGCTGCTGCTGCTGCATGCAATGTTAGCAGCAGCAGCAGCTGCTGCTGCAGCTGCTGTTGTTATTGCTGCTGCTGCAAACAATGTTAGTTGTTGCTGTTGCTTCCCCCTCTAGCAGCAGCAACAGCAGCAGCAGCAGCAAACAGCAACTGCAACAATAGGAAATAAATTATACAGAAAAATAAAAAGCCCCATAAATAACTCTCCCTTGCCTCAAGACAATGTATACACATACACCTACATGCATGCATGCATGCATGCATGCATTTGTCTGCATGCATGACGCATGCATTAGTACATTTGTGCGCATGCGCTTGCATGCATTTGTTTGCATATTACATGCATGCATCTATTTGCATGCATCTATCTATCTACCTGCATGCATGCATGCATGCATGCATGCATGCATGCATTTTGGGGCTGGTTTTTGTGTATTGGTGTATTTGTGTATATTGGGGGAGTTTTTTGGGTTTTGTTTGTGTTTGATCTTTTTGAATAAATTGCATGCATGCATCTAATTATACCATTTAAGGTTTATTAATTAATTAATTAATTAATTAAATTAATTAAATTAATTAATTAATTAAATTAATTAGGAAGAAGAAGAAGAAAGAAAAGAATATTAATTGTCCTCCTCTTATTTATAGGGTATATATTTCTTTTCTTTTTTTTTTTTCTTATTACTATATAATATATATAATACATAATATATTATTATTTATTATTAATTAATTAATTAATATATTATTTAGGTGTATATACACCTCAACAATATATTATTGCTGCTGTCTTTGCCGCATAAGACATACAGCATATATATATAACTTTATTATTATTCTTTCTTTCTTCTTTCTTCTTATTTATTCTTTTTTTTTCTTTTTTTCTTCTTTTTTCTTCTTATTATTTATTTCTTATTGCGGCCTTTTACTAACAATAAAAAAATTAAATATTTATATACCGCTTACCTCCCTGTACACCCCAATTATAGCTGCCTATACACCCCAATATTTATCTATATACCCTACTAGTAGCTGCCTATACACCGCAAATAGTCCTTATTAATATCCTTTTTTTTTGTATATTTTTATACACCATTAATAGCTGCCTATACACCCCAGTAAAAATATATATAGCCTAATAATTGCTGCCTATACACTACAAGAATAGGTGCCTATACACCCCAATATTACCGAGCTGCCTATACACCCCAATATTTATCTACATACTATACTACCAGCTGCCTATATACCGCAGAACATCCCTATACACCCCAATAATAGCTACCTGCCTATACACCCCAATAATAGCTAGCTGCCTATACACCCCAATAATAGCTAGCTGCCTATACACCCCAATAATAGCTAGCTGTCTAGACACCCCAATAATAGCTAGCAGCCTAGACACCCCAATAATAGCTAGCTGCCTATACACCCCAATAATTCCTGTGTATAATATACTATATGAATATATTATTTATATAAATCCTCTATTTGCCTATCTAGTAGTATACCTGCCTATACACCCCAATATATTATTATATATATAAATTATATAAGCTGCCTATACACCCCAATATAATCTTATATATAGCAAATAAATAAGGTGCCTATACACCTCACCTAATAACTAGAGAGAAGGGAAAGAAAATAAGGGGCCTCCTTTATTTATTTAATTAATAATAATTGGGGTGTATAGGCACCTCATCTATCTACCTATCTATATATATCTATATTAATAATATATATTTATTCTTTTTTTTTTTTCTTTTTTTTTTTATTAAATAAAAGAGACAAAACAAAGAAAAGAAGAAAAACCCCAACAAACCCATTAAATGTTATTAGTTTACCACAAACAACAATCAAATACTGCAGCAGCAGCAGCAGCAGCAGCAGCAGCAGCAGCAGCAGCAGCTGTTGCTGCTACTGCTGTTTATGCTGCTGCTTATGCTGCTGCAGTTGTTGCAGCAGCAATAGCTGCTGCACCGCCACCACCACCACCATCCGCTGCTGCTCCTCCTGCTGCTGCTCCTCCTGCTGCTGCTGCTGCTGTTGCTGCTGTAATGATTGCTGCTGCAGTGTTATAATATATATAAACAAGTTGATGGGGCTGTTGCATGCATGCATAGATGCATGCATAATCTATCCATCCTTGCATACATATGCATGCATGCATGCATGCATATATATATCTCCATACATCAATATATGCATCAACACATGGACTACTGCATGAAGAGTTGCATGCAGCCCCATTATGCATGCATGCATGCATTTAATAGTCCTCGAAGTATGGCTCTGGCTCAAGGAATTCTTCCTCCTCTACCTTAACAAACTCTCCCTCTCTTGGCTGTTGAGGTATTCTTTTAGTAATTATATTCTTTCCTTGTAAATGTGCATCATGATGTAATTTATCATTAGTAATTATTCTTGATAAGAATAAAGAATTACATTTACTTTTACGTAAATGTTCAATACGTACATGTATTCTTTTTATTATTTGTCTATTTCTTACTACTTTCTTTACCTCTACTCCTATAGAACGAGGAGTTATATTAAATACTATTCCTGTCCTACCATGATAATAAGAATAAGGCATTCCTTTCTGTATAGAGGGATCACAAATTATATCTACATAATCTCCTTTTTTATAGGGTACTAGGTACCGACTTACTGCGGGCATACCCCGCATGCGGAAACCCTTCGAGTATTTCTGACGGGTACGCGCACGCTTACCGAATGATGTAGGCATTTTCTTTTATTTATTTTATCTATTTTATCCTTTTTTATTAAAAAAAGAAAAAAAAAACAACCAGAAATACCCCTCTAATACACTAAATAAACAGGAAATGCGTACCCAACTAGCTGCATAGACACCCCGCACATTCTGCATGCATGCATGCATGCATGCATGCATGCAGGTACAAATAAGCAGCAGCAGAAGCAGTAGGAGAGGAGCAGGAATTATAAATATATATATATATATTAATTATAAAATAATAATATCTATTTTATTTTATTATTCATTATTTATATTTTATATATTTATTAATTTCCTCCTTTTATACAACACAATTGTACCTGCTCCTCTTGGTGTTGCTGCTGCTCTTGTTGCTCCTGTGGGGTACTATATATACTAACGGGGCTTTAAAATGTTCTTTCTTTCTGTTTTTTATTAATTAAATATACATTTTATTTATTTTATTCTTTTTTATTTCTTTTTTAGTCTTTAATGGAGGAATAATGAGGTATACTGCATACCCCCTCCTCCCCTGCTGCTGCTCCAGCAGCAGTAGGAGTAGCAAGGGGGTATATATGTTTTATTTTATACAGTAATTAAATTAAATTAAATTAAATTAAATAATTTATTTATTTATTTATTAATTTATTAATTTATTTATTTATTTATTTTATTTCTTCCTTATAAAATTGTTTCCTTAGTACTGCTGCATGCATGCATGCATGCATAAATAATTATATTTGTATATATTATGTATAAAAATATTTACTTTTATCCTTTCTTTTTAATAAAAGAAAAAAGAATAAAATAAAAAGAAACAGAAATAAATAAAGGGTTTATTCTTATTAGGGTTTATTCTTATTAGGGTTTATTCTTATTAGGGTTTATTCTTATTAGGGTTTATTATTAATTATTAGGGTTTACTACTATTAGGGTTTATTCTTATTAGGGTTTATTCTTAATTAATTATATACTATAAACAAGAGAATAAAAAGAATAACTAATAAAAAGGATAAATAAATAAATAAAATAAATAAATAAAGTAAAATAAATAAATAAAAGTAAATAAAATAAATAAATAATAGGTGCGTATACACCTCAGCATTCAACAAGATTAGGTGTAGGTCTATCATGTCTTTTTTTGTATATTTCTCCTCCTTTTTGTTTATTAATAATATATTCATGAATAGGTAAATAATAATTATATATTTTATTTAATTTATTTAATTTATTTAATTTATTTAATTTATTTAATTTTTTTTCCCTTATTCGCTGTTCTTCTGTTATATAACTCCTTATATTATTAATACCCTGCCTATACACCTCAACATTATAATTATCAATATAATGCTGCAGCAGCTGCTGCTCTTTCCTGCTGCTATTATATAATTCGTGCTGCTGCAGCAGCAATAAATTATTAATTAATTCATGTATTTCTTTATTATTCCTACCTATTATAGCTAGCTGTCTAGCTAGCTGGGGATCTAAATATATTTTTTTTATGTACATTATACGTAAAACGTAAATTGTACGTGAATATAATTTACTTTTTATGCTCATTAATAGTGCTAATCTTAATATAGGCGGGCTAGTTGTTATACAATTTTCTTCTTTTTTCCTGCTGCTGCTGCTGCTGCTGCTGCTGCTGCTGCTGCTGCTGCTGGCGGTGGTTGCGGTGCTCGTGGTGCTCGTGGTGGTGGCGGTGGTGCTGTAGAGGTGTCTAAGGTTGCTGCTTAGACTGCTGTTGCTTATGCTGCTGCTGCTGCTGCTGCTGCTGCTGTTGCTGCTGCTGCTGCTGTTGCTGTTTTCGTTAAGGAAACTGGTGGTATCCTCTTCTGCTGCTGATGCTTCTTCTGTTGCTGCTTCCTCTTCCTCTTCTGCTGCTGCTGCTGCTGCTGCTGCTGCCTCCTGAGGGTTTATTCCTTCTTTGTCTGATCTTAAGAAGTCCCATAGAGCAAAGAAACGTCCTGGATCATTTAGATCTAATGCAAACATCCTGTATACATAAACCCTAAACCCTAAACCCTAAACCCTAAACCCTAAACCCTAAACCCTAATTTTAATAAATACTCTTTTATATTCTCCAACAATACCATTTCAACAAATACCCATAAACCCTAATAAACCCTAGATAACCCTAAACCCTCGTAAACCCTAGTAAACCCTCGTAAACCCTCGTAAACCCTAAACCCTAAACCCTAAACCCTAATTACCTGAGTAGTATAGCATATGTTTGTTGATTAGGAGCTAAATTAAAATCCTTAAAATGTTGCAACATATCCACAGCATATTGATAAAAACCTGCATGCCTATACACCTGAATAATATTATTTAGTGTCTGTGTTTGGGGCTGCATGCGTTGCTGCTGCATGCAATGGATTACATGCCATGCATAACGTATATTATTATATTTTTCTTGTTTATTTATTTTTATTAATTTACTTGCTGCAGCAAATAAATATAATAAACTATTATAACCACGAATAGATAACTTTATTCCTTCTTGCTGCATTTGTTGCACTATTCCTCTTGCTGCTACTACGTCACCTTTTGTTGCGCATGCCTGTATATCCACACAAACCCTAAACCCTAAACCCTAAACCCTAAACCCTAAACCCTAAAAAGGGAATAACAAAAGACATAAACATTCTTTCTGTCTCTACATACATACATACACAACACATTATATAATATATACATATACATATATATACATATATACATACATACACACATACATATATACATATATACATACATACATAAATACATACATAAATAGCTAGCTAGCTAGCTAGCCATCTAGCTAGCTAGCTAGCTAGCTATATAGGTAGGTAGGTATATATATATACGTATATAATAATTACCTGTATAAGGGATTCATATACATAAGGAGTAATAGGCATTGCTTGTGCAACCATTTGATGATAAAAAAGGAAAGAAAAAGAAGAAAAAGATTTATATTTACTGCATGCATTTATAATGCATGCAAGTGTATAATCTGTGGGGTGTATATGCAGGTCCTGCATATCTTGTATAATAGATAATAATTTATTTATATTTTTTTTTTTTATATATAATTTAATTAATAATGTATACATAATTATATCTGGGGATAATTGTCTCCATATACGGCAATAATTAAAAATATTTTCTGCTGCTGCATGCAGCCCCAAATTCATGCATGCATGCATTAATATAGTATAATGTATAATATCTCCTTTTATATTATCTTCTTCCTCCATCTTACGTAGTATTGCTGCTGCTGCTGCTGCATCTCCTGCTGCTGCATGCGCATGCATTAATGCTGCATATACACGGGATGTTGGCTGCAGCAGCAAAGAACGCATCTTTAGATATATTATTCTTGCTGCTGCTGCTGCTGCTGCTGTCTTCTCTTTTGCTGCTACCAGCAGCAAAGACACAAACCATTCAGTGTCTGGTTGCAGTCCTGCTGCTGCTGCTTCCTCATACACCGCAACTGCAGCAGCAAGTCCTCCTCTAACTCCCTTCTGCTGCTGCTGCTGCTGCTGCTGCTGCTGCTGCTGCTGCTGCTGCTGCTGCTGCTGGGGGTATAGACCTCTTACACGAATAAGTGCAGCAATATTCTCGCTGCTTCCTCTACCTTCAGCAATAAGTTGCTGCACAGACACCCCATTTGTTGTTGCTGCTGCTGCTGCTAATTCTTCCTGTCTCCTTCTTCTCTCTATACCATCATAATAATTAAGTGTCTCCTTTATGTCTTGTATTATTCGGGTGTCTAGGCACCTATTAGATGCATGCAATAATGCTTGCTGCTTTAGATCACGAACTAAACGAGCACCACTATCTAATAAATCATCCCTGCTGCTGCTGCTGCTGCTGCTGCTGTTGCTGCTGCTGTTGCTGCTGCTGGGTAGTTGGCTAGGTATAACCGCGTCACCAGCTGCAGCAACAGCAGTACGAGGGCAAGGAGGAACTTTCTCCGTGTCCTGCTGCTGCTGCTGCTGCTGTTGTTGTTCCTGCTGCTGCTGTTGCTGCTGCTGCTGCTGCTGTTCGGGTGTATAGGGACCTTTTAATGCATGCTTAATTAACCTGTAGGGTTCTACCTTCTTTCTTGCCTGCGGAGGAGCAGCAAAGGAGACATCTGCTGCTGCCTTATTAGCTAATAATTCTATTAGTCGCTCCTGCTGCTGCTGCTGCTGCTGCTGCAGTTGCTGCTGCTCCCCTTTAAATGTCCACTCACGACGTGCTGCAGCAGCAGCAGCAGCAGCTGCAGCAGCAGCAGAAGGTGGCGGATCTTCAGGCCATTCAAAAACTTTTGGCTGCTGCTGCTGCTGCTGCTGCAGTTGCTGCTGCTGCTGCTGCTGCTGTGCAACTTTCGCCCCATCAAGCAGCTCCTGCGTGGGGTCTGTTGCTGCTGCTGCTGCTGAATCCTCAGCAGCAGCAGCAGCAGCAGCAGCAGCAGGCTGCTGCAAGTATAATATACTTGGAGGAAGTGTCTCCTTTTGTGTCTCCTCTGGTAGTCTCCATACAGCATTACATTTAATTTTTGCTGCTTCCTTAGGTATAAATGCAGCAGGTCCTGCTGCTGCTGCTGCTGCTGCTGCATCTGTTGCTGCTGCTGCTGCTGCTTCTGTGTCTTGTGTCTCTAGTATTGTATCTAATGGCTCTCCTGTGTCTTCTTCAAATATAGATCCTGCTGCTACTTGTGCTGCTGCTGCTGCTGCTGCTGCTCCATAGCCCATATCTGCTGCTGCAGGACCATGAGTAGCAGCAGCAGCAGCAGCAGCAACAGCAGCAGCAGCAGCAACACAAGACACAGGTTCCTCATTACCTTTACCTACAAAACTCCAATGGCTATGAGGCAATTCTGCTGCTCTTCTTTTTTTTAATCTTTTATGCTGCTGCGCTAGTGCAGCAACTCTTGCTGCTGCTGCTGCTGTTGCTGCTGCTGTTTCTGCTGCTGCTATTCCTCCTGGTGATTCGGCTCCTTCTCCTGCTGCTGCTGCTGCTGCTGCTGCTGCTGCTGCTGCACGATCAGGGATGGCCTGAAGGTCCGATTCACCTCCATTTTCAGCAGCAGCAGCAGCTGCAGCTGCTGCAGCTGCTGCTGCTGCTGCACGCTGCTGCTGCCGCTGCCGCTGCCGCTCTTCTTGCTGCTCTGTGCATTTCTTCATATTTCTTCTTAGCAGCAAATAACGAGCACGAGAACTCAAGACATGATTCTGCTGCTGCTGCTGCTGCTGCTGTTGCTGCTGCTGCTGCTGCTGCTGCAGTCCCTGCAGATACTGCTGGTGTTGTTGTGGTTGCTGCTGCTGCTGCAACGTGACAGCAGCAGCAGCTGCAGCAGCAGCAGTGTACGTTCTGACTAGACAACATATTGGTAAGAGTCGCTGCTGCTGCCCTGCTGCTTGCAGGGCACACAGAGCACGCCTCATTGGATAAACCCTAAACCCTAAACCCTAAACCCTAAACCCTAAGCAAAGCAGGATATTAAACCCTATGTCGGGGCCTCTTCTGTTTATACTGTGGTGTACAAAAACAACAAACCCTAAACCATAAACCCTAAACCCTACACCCTAGGGTTTAGGGCGCTTAGAAGATCTGTCGGCCTTCTATTGGGTTGGCTCCCTGCGCCGAAGGCGTAGGGTCTCGGAAAACCCTAAACCCTAAACCCTAAACCCTAAACCCCACAACAGCATTAAATAGATGTTGACGAAGACTCTTACACCATAAAACCCTGACAAGGGTTTAACTAATACAAATACGAGGAAGAGGGTCTTTCTGCCAAGCCCTAAACCCTAAACCCTAAACCCTAAACCCTAAACCCTTGACAAAGCGATGTCTCGGGGCGGTTTACGGTGTATGCCTGTATTACTTTTTGCTGTATATTTATTTTTAATTAAGATAAACCCTTTTTTAGTTTATTTTTATTTTTATTTTTTATTTAATTAACAAATAAGAGGGAAATAAACCTCCT
>NW_013563911.1:4152-9152 GCF_000499605.1 Eimeria maxima | reverse complement strand
TAAACAATCTGCTGCTGCTGCTGCTGCTGCTGCCTTCCAGTGCAGCAGCAGCAGCAGCATCAGCAACGGCAACAGCAGCAGGCAGCAGGAGGAGCTAGAGCAGCAGCAGACAGAGTAGCAGCAGCAAGTGCAGCAACAGCAGCAGGAGCAGCAGCAAGTGCAGCAACAGCAGCAGGAGCAGCAGAAAGAGGAGCAACAGCAGCTTCCGCTGCTGCTGCTGCTGAACATGTATTTAGGGTTTAGATGGTCGGTGAGGGTTTAGGGTTATATTTAGGGTTTAGGGTTTATGTGTACGTACACCCCAATAACGAAGGTTTTCTTCTTTTTTTCTTTTTATACTTTGAATTGTAGTTACTATCTTTATTCTTTATTGGATACGAACCTCTAGGGTTTAGGGTTTAGGGTCTAGGGTCTAGGGTCTAGAGTTTAGTGTTTAGGGTTTAAAGTTAAGGGTCTGCTGTTTAGGGTTTAGGGTTTAGGGTCTAGAGTTTAGTGTTTCGGGTTTAGAGTTACGGGTCTACGCTTTAGGGTTTAGGGTTTAGGGTTTAGGTCTAATTAGATAAAGGTGAATTAACTGGCAACTGCTAGGTGCGTAGGGTTTAGTGTTAAGGGTTTAGTCTATGAAATGTTTAGGGTTTAGGGTTTAGGGTTTGGGGTTTTAATAGTTGTGTGTTTTTGAATTGATGGTAACAAATAAGGGTTTAGGGTTTAGGGTTTACTAGAAAATATGTATAGTGACTAAGAGTAGTAAATAAGGGTTTAGTGCATTCGTTTATACTAAGGGGAATCTATTATTAGGGTTTAGGGTTTAGGGTTTAGGGTTTAGGGTTTATTTAAATAATGGACTGACGGGGAATTGAACCCCGGACCTTTTGCATGCGAAGCAAACGTGATACCCCTACACCATCAGCCCGTTAATAGTAATTAGGGTTTAGGGTTTAGGGTTTAGGGTTTAGGGTTTACAACAATAATATGAATAAAATCCTATTAATTCATTGGATTCCTTCCTTATTCATCTATTAAACTTTTTTTTTAGGTGTATAGGCAGCTATAAACCCTAAACCCTCGTACGCCTCCTCCCTCTTCCTCTTCTTTTTCTTCTTTTCTTATCTATTGCATGCAATTGAGGTGTACGTACACCTCAATTGCATGCATAAAATATAATTTAAAAGAAATATTATTATTTATTTCTTTTTTATTCCTTTATAAGACTACAAGCAGCAGCAGCAGCAGCAGCAACAGCAGCAGCTGCTGCTCGATATATATATACATATTCAACAGCAGCAGCAGCAGAAGGGTTTATGTTATTGACTTTTCTTCCTTTTTCTTCTTCTTTTTCTTATTTATTCCTCTTTTTTTCTTTTATATAAACCCCAATACTTCTTATAACTCCTAAACCCTAAACCCCAAACCCTAAACCCTCAAGGAATCGACGGGGGCTTCACGCCTCCTATACCGCCCATGGAGCTCCGTCGTAGCCTTCTTCAAACCCTAAACCCTAAACCCTAAACCCTAATCCTATTGACATAAAGATTAGGGTTTCAAGGGTTTGCTAGCAGCTGCAGCAAAATTGCTGCAGGTTTTGCTGCTGCAGGGTTTGCTGCTGCAGGGTTTACAGCAGCAACAATGGATAAAAAAGCGAGGGTTTACTCTTTTATAAATAAGGGTTATAAACCCTTAATTAGAGCTGCCTATACACCCCAACGTTGCTGCTGCTTCTCTCGTTGCTGCCGTCTTTTTATTTGCCTCCTGCTGCTAATTGCATGCACCTCCTCCTCCCTCCATGGGCCAGCAGCAACAGCAGCAGCAGCAGCAGCAGCAGCAGCAGCAGCAGATAAACCCTCAGCAACGACAAACAAGGGCAGCGCTAACAACAAAGATGCCAATGAACTTGTTACGGTAAGTACAAACCCTAAACCCTAAACCCTAAACCCTAAACCCTAGACCACCATAATATATGTATAATATATCAATCGAGGGTTTAGCTTATACTGTATGCTGCTCATCCTTTATTCTTGAGGGTTTAGGGTTTAGGGTTTAGGGTTCATTGTTTATTGTTATGTGTATAGGTATCAGTAGCAATACCTGATTTATTTATGAATGGAGGGTTTAGGGTTTACGAGGGTTTAGGGTTTTCCTTTAATTCATTAAATAATAATAGGGTTATTAAGATTCGTGTTGCTGCAGCAACAACAGCAAAAGAGTTGCTGCTGCTGCTGCTTACTGTACATACTAATGCAGCAGCAGATGTGCTGCAGCAGCTAAAACAGCTGCAGCAGCAGCAGCAAGATGACGAACAGCAGCAGCAGCAGCAGCAGGAGCATCAGGTGCTGCTGCGTGCGCTGCAAGGAGATGAATCCTTGCAGCAGCTGCAGCAGCAAATTGAGCAGCAGCTAAAGCAATCCTGCAGCAGCAGCAGCAGCAGCAGCAGCAGCAGCAGCAATGAATGTCCTCAAGAGAATCGCATGCATGCAGTTGGTGCTGCTGCTGCTGCACTTGCTGCTTCTGCTGCACCGCAGCTGCATGCAGTGTCTCTTTTCTCTAGATTTACCTTCTCTCCCTTTGATGCAAAGAAGACAGTAGGCAAAACAAGAAGGAGACGCAGCAGCAGCAGCAGCAGCAACAACAGCAGCAGCAGCAGCAGCAGCACAAGACTGGGTAGCAATATTAGCAGCAGAGTTACTAGCAGATTAGGGGGAAGCAGCAGCAGCAGCAGCAGCAAAATCAGCAGCAGAGTAACTAGCCGTTTAATTGGTAGTATAGGTATAGGCAGCAGCAGCAGCAGCAGCAACAACAACAACAGCAGCAGCAGCAGCAGCAGCAGCAGCAAGAGTAGGAAAGAAATAACATTAAGAAATATAATAGAAAGAAAAAAGACAAAAAGAGACAAAAGAGACACATGGAGACACAAGACACAAACAATAGCATTAGGAGGGGGACACCATAGACACAGCAGCAGCAGCAGCAGCAGCAGCAACAGCAGCAGCAGCAGCAGCAGCAGCAGCAATAATAATAATAATTATACTAAAAAGGGACATAATAAAGATAAACATAAAAAGGAGACAGAAGGAGACAAAGGAAAAGAGACAAATAAATATAAACAAATAAATAAACAAATAAATAAACAAGAAGAAGAACAAGAAGAAGAAGAAGAAGAAGGAGGGGGAGGAGGAGGAGGAGGAGGAGGAGGAGGAGAAGAAGAAGGAGAAGGAGAAGAAGAAGAAATAATAAATATTAATAAAGGAGGAGACAAGGAAGGAGGAGACAGGGAGGGAGGAGACAAGGAAAGAGGAGACAAGGAGGGAGGAGACAAGGAAGAAGGAGACAATTATATAAATAATAATAATAATAATAATAATAATAATAAAGAAATAAATAAAGAAATAAATAAAGAAAAAGGAGACACTTATAAAGGAGACAATAAAGGAGACAATAAGGGGGAGAATAAGGGGGAGAATAAGGGGGAGAATAAGGGGGAGAATAAGGGGGAGAATAAGGGAGAGAATAAGGGGGAGAATAAGGAGACAAAAGGAGACAATAAAGGAGACAATAAGGGGGAGAATAAGATAACAATAAGAGGAAGAAATAATAATAAGACAATAAGGATAAAAGAAAAAGAAAAAGAAAAAGAAAAAAATAATAATATAACAATAAGGAGACAATTAATAAAAGGAGACACTTATAAAGGAGAGAATAATTATAAAGAAGAAAATACAAAAAGAATAATAACAATAAATAAAAAAAATATAAAT
Source organism: Eimeria maxima (assembly GCF_000499605.1). Classification (NCBI taxonomy): domain Eukaryota; phylum Apicomplexa; class Conoidasida; order Eucoccidiorida; family Eimeriidae; genus Eimeria; species Eimeria maxima. The sequence continues at coordinate 5,400 of NW_013563911.1, read as the reverse complement.
AATAATAATAATAATAATAATATTAATATAAATATAAATAATAATATTAATAAATGTCTCCTTTTCCCTATGCAAGATAATTGTACAGCTAAATTATTTGTTAATTATCCTCTACAACTTACTATACAAGATTATGAATTCCCTGTAAACCCTAAACCCTAAACCCTAAACCCTAAACCCTAAACCCTAAACCCTAAACCCTTTTAGTCATAATTTATATATATATATATATAATAATAAATCCTAGATATTATTAGAAGTTATAAAAGAAACATTAGTAATTATTTATATATATTATTAAGTATTTATATAAATATTTTTTTTATATAAAAATTTTTTAGGGTTTAGGGTTTAGGGTTTAGGGTTTAGGGTTTGTGTTACAGAGGGAAATATTGAACGAAACCCTAGCAGTATGGCAAGATCGTGTTGCAGCAGAAATTCTTTTTTCTCTTCATTTAGATAAAAGGGTTTATTATGATCTTACTGGCAAATTAATTAATGTAAGGTTGCTGCTGCTGCTGCTGCTGTTGCTGTTGCTGCTGCTGCTGCTGCTGCTGCTGCTGCTGCTGCTGCTGTTGCTGGTGGTGGTTTGTACGAGGGATGCAACTTTGTGTATTGATTTGTTGTTGTTGCTGCTGCTGCGTTAAGCTGGGGAGGGAAAGATATTTTCTAGGGTTTAGGGTTTAGGGTTTAGGGTTTATGGTGTATGTATACAGGTGAAGGTATATTTACTAAACCCTTTGCATAGTATATTAGTGTTAGCTGTACCTGCAGATTTATCTCTTTCTTTCTTTCTTTCTTTCTTTTTATCCTTAGTAATTAATAATAATAATAATAATAATAGTAATAATAATGCAGCAGCAGCAGCAGCAACAGCAACAGCAGCAGATGCAGGAACAACAGCAGCAGCAGCAGCTGCTGCTGCTGCAGCTGCAGCAGCAGAAGGGTTTGCTGCCTCCTCTGCCTCATCAGGAGACACCGCAAGAATCACCAGCACCAGCACCAGCAACAGCAGCAGCAACAGCAGCAGCAGCAGCAACAGCAGCAGCAGCAGCAGCAGCAGCAGCAGCAGCAGCAGCAGCAGCAGCAGCAGCAGCATAACTGCATTTTCTTTAGATAAGAAGAGACTATTAGGAGACATGAAAGTAAAAGATGCAGCAAAACATGGTATTGTTGTACATGTAGGTCTCCCTCCTGCTGCTGCTGCTGCTGTTGCTGCTGCTGGACAACGACGACGACGACAACGAC
>NW_013563910.1:8960-20749 GCF_000499605.1 Eimeria maxima | reverse complement strand
TATATATATATATATAGTGTGTATATACATAAACAGCATAGTATCAGCACAGCATATATTTTATTTAGGTATATAAATGTACAGAGACAAGAGGAGACAAAAGGGGACAAAAGGGGACAGAAGGAGACAGAAGGAGACAGAAGGAGACACTTCCTCCTAGTTGCCTCCTCCTTCTTCCTTAATAAAGTGTCTCCTTATTATTTATATTATATTTATTATTATTTAATTATATTAATAAAAAAAAAAGGAGACAATTGTCTCCTTTTATGGTGTGGGGCCCCACACTGCATGCGCATGCAGAGGGGCCCCTCCTACCTTCTGCATGCAGCAAAAAAAAAGCCCCAATATTTATTTATTTTATTTAATTAAATAAATTAATTTATTTTATTTTATTTATTTATTTTATTTATTCTTTTATTTATTCCTTCTTGCTGCCTCCTTATAGGCATAAAAAAGGAGACTGCTGCTGCAGCAAAAGGAGACAGGAGACAGCAAAAAGGAGACACTTTATTAATATTTTATTTATTTTTTTTTTTTATTTAATTAAATAAATAAAATAAATTAATAAAAATATTATTTACTGTCTCCTACATATCTACCTTGAGGCCCCCTTCTGCTGGTCGTGCTAGTGCTGCTGCTGCTGCTGCTGCTCCTGCTGCTGCTGCAGCTGCCGCTTGACGGGTTTCTGTCCCCTTTTGCTGAATCTTCTTCCTTCTACGGGACATATTGTCTCCATCATAGTGTAGATACAGCGGCCTCCAGCAGCAACAGCAGCAGGAGCAGCAGCAACAGCAGCAGGAACTGCAGCAACAGCAGCAGGAGCAGCAACAACAGTATCGCCACCGCCAGCATCAGCCACAACAGCAACAGCAGCAGCAGCAACAGCAGCAGCAACAGCAGCAACAGCAGCAGCAATGGAGTCTCATTTGCTGCAGCAGCTACATGATGGTATAAGTAAGCAAAACAGCAAAAGGGGACGGCAAGGAGGATTAGGTGCTGCTGCTGCTGCTGCTGCTGCCTCCTCAGCAAAGAATACACATATTATATTTAATGAGGAAGGGACACCTACTAGGTACACTATTGTCTCCTTTTGCTGCTATTGTGTCTCCTTTTTGCTGCTGTTGTGTCTCCTTTTGCTGCTATTGTGTCTCCTTACTGCAGCAGCAGCAACATGATAATGCATGCATCATGCTGCTGCAGCTGCTGCAGTGTCTCCTAGCTGTCTCCTTTTATAACTGTCTCCTTTTATAACTGTCTCCTTATAACTGTCTCCTTATAACTGTCTCCTTATAACTGTCTCCTTATAACTGTCTCCTTATAAGTGTCTCCTTTTTATTAAGTGTCTCCTTTTTATTAAGTGTCTCCTTATTATTGTCTCCTTTTTATTCACTGTCTCCTCCTTATGTCTCCTTTTTATTAAGTGTCTCCTTTTTCTTAAGTGTCTCCTCCTTATAAGTGTCTCCTTTTTATTAAGTGTCTCCTTTTTATTAAGTGTCTCCTTTTTATTGTCTCCTTTGTATTAAGTGTCTCCTTTTTATTGTTTCCTTTTTATTAAGTGTCTCCTCCTTATAAGTGTCTCCTTTTTATTAAGTGTCTCCTTTTTATTGTCTCCTTTTTATTAAGTGTCTCCTTGTTAGGTGTCTCCTTCTTATAAGTGTCTCCTTTTTATTAGGTGTCTCCTTTTTATTAAGTGTCTCCTTTTTATTGTCTCCTTTTTATTAAGTGTCTCCTTTTTATTAAGTGTCTCCTTCTTATAAGTGTCTCCTTTTTATTGTCTCCTTTTTATTAAGTGTCTCCTTGTTAGGTGTCTCCTCCTTATAAGTGTCTCCTTTTTATTAAGTGTCTCCTTTTTATTAAGTGTCTCCTTTGTATTAAGTGTCTCCTTTTTATTAAGTGTCTCCTTTTTATTAAGTGTCTCCTCCTTATAAGTGTCTCCTTTTTATTAAGTGTCTCTTTTTTATTAAGTGTCTCCTTTTTATTAAGTGTCTCCTTGTTAGGTGTCTCCTTCTTATTAAGTGTCTCCTTGTTAGGTGTCTCCTTTTTATTAAGTGTCTCCTTTGTATTAAGTGTCTCCTTCTTATAAGTGTCTCCTTTGTATTAAGTGTCTCCTTTTGTGTGTGTTATAGCGGTCTGTATGCGAACTTTGTAAAGGGGACAACTCTTGAGCCTGCAAAAGGTAAGCACTGCTGCTGCTGCTGCTGCTGCTGTTGTTTTTGCTGCTGCTCGCTGCTGCTCTTGCTGCTGTCTGCTGCTCCTCGCTGCTGTCCGCTGCTGTATGTTGCTATCTGCTGCTCTTTGCTGCTGCATGCAGACACCCGCTGCACCATCATTGAGGCATCAAAGAAGACGCAGGAGGAGACAGATTCAGAGGAGGAGCCAGCAGCAGCAGCAGCAGCAGCAGGAGCAGGAGCAGCAACAGCAGCAGCAGCAGCAGCAGCAAAATCTGTATCTAGTAAAAGAACAAAGAGTAAAAGACCATCAGAAGATTCATCGAGCTGCGCATACACCGCAGAAGGAGACACATGCAGCAAGAAGCATAAGAAGAAAAGAGACACCTGCAGCAGCAGCAGCAGCAGCAGCAGCAATGACAATGACAATGACAATGACAATGACAATGACAATGACAGCAGCAGCAGCAGCAGCAGCAGCAGCAAGAGTGTCTCCTTATTACCATCTACTACTATACGTAGTCTTAGTCCTCTTTCCTTAATATGTTTGCGTATAGAGGAGACAAAAGGAGAAAAAGTGTCTCTTTTCTCCTGCATGCAGCAAAGTGTCCCCTTTTGCTGCTTATTTATATTAATAGGAGGAAGAGGAGTTATTGATTTGCTGCTGCAGCGCCTACCTAAGGAGACACCTAAAAAGGAGACACATAAGGAGAAGGAGACACATAAGGAAAAGGAGACACATAAGGAAAAGGAGACACTTATTAATAAATATAAAAAAATACGCGCTATGCATATGCAAGGAACATTAGATCTAAGAGGAGGTAACTGTCTCCTTTTTATTTATTTACTGTCTCCTTTTTATTTATTTACTGTCTCCTTTTTATTTACTGTCTCCTTTTTATTTCCTGTCTGTCTCCCTTTTTTTATTTACTGTCTCCTTTTGTTACGTGCCTCCTTTTCTGCTGTCTCCTTTTTTTCTCTCTCCTTTCCCCTCCAATGCTGCTGTACTCCTTGGCCAAATACTCCTGCTGCTGTTGCTGCTGCTGCTGTTGCTGCTGCTGCTGTTGCTGCTGCTGCTGCAGATGGTGCTGATTTACCGTCTCTGTATGGTACCTTCTGCTGTCTCCAAGCAGCAGAAGAAGACGAAGTGTCTCCTTTCTTTACTGCACACTTTGGCGTAAGTACTCCTTACCTTGGCTAGCTAGCTAGCTAGCTAGCCTGCTAGCTAGCTAGCCAGCTAGCTAGCTAATTAACGAACTAACTAGTTGGCTCCCTGTCTTAGCTAGCTAGCTAGCTAGCTGGTTGTGATTAGGTAATAGAGGAGGGTAGTTCTTTGCTGTGTTTGTTTTATTCATTTATTTAATTTATTTAATTTATTTAATTTATTTATTTAATTTATTTAATTTATTTATTTAATTAATTTATTTATATTTATTTTGTGCATGCACAGGCAAAAGATATATTTGCTGGTCGTCGTGGCAGTTGCGAGTTTTGGGGCTTTGCTATAGATAAGAAGGGCGCATGCATTCTCCCTAATTAATAAAAAGAAAAGGTGTCTCCTTTTTGTTGACTAGGTGTCTCCTTTTATCTATCTAGGTGTCTCCTTAGGTGTCTCCTTAGGTGTCTCCTTTTAGACAGATAGGAGGGAAAAGGAGACAGATAGGAGGGAAAAGGAGACAGACAGACGCAAGAAGCCACCAACCCTCCCCTTATTAACACTCTTAACCTGCTTACTGCTGCTGCTGCTGCTGCTGCTGCTGCTGGTGCTGCTCCATCGCCACACGCTGCAGCAGCAGAACCTGCAGCAGCAGAACCAGCAATAGCAGACGCTACAGCGGCACAAGCTGCAGCACCACCTACTGCTGCAGCAGCATCACAAGCTGCAGCAGCACCTACGCCTGCAGCACCTACAGCAGCTGCAGCTGCTGCTGCTGCTGCTGCTGCAGCAGCAGCAGCAGCAGCAGCACCAAGCATACTCAATCTCCGATGAAGATGTGCCTAAGAGACGATTTTCTGCATCGCATAAAACGCATGCATCCTTTGTCTCCTTTTTTATATAAAAGAGGAGACAATTTTTATCTATTTATTTATTTATTTATTCTTTTATTTATTATTATTTTATTCTTGCTCCTGCTGCTGCTGCTGCTGCTGCTGCTGCAGTCTCTCTTTCTTACCCCTCCCTTAGCAGCCTCTCAGCCCTCTGCATTTCATAGTAAAACAACTCGCTGCCTGCAAACGCATGCATGCATAAATACGTGCATGCGTGCATGCATGCATTTCCTTGCATGCATGCATGCATGCTGCTGCTGCTGCTACTGCTACTACTGCAGCAGCAGCAGCTCCTTGTGGCTGTACCCTCGCTTACCTTGAGGCCTCCTATAGGTGTGGTGTCTCCCCACCTCTATTGGATCTTCTATTGTTATACCAAAGGAGACACTTTGCTTAGTAAAGGAGACTGCAGCAGCAGCAGCAACATAACGAGGCCTAATAAAATGCATTAAGCAGCAGCAGCAGCAGCAGTTGCTGCTGCTGCTACAGGTGGTGGACGTATACACCGCAGAAAAGCAGCAGCAACTTACTTTCTTGCTGCTCCTCTAGGGCAATCAATAATTCATCTATTGTCTTCTTTTCCTTGGGGGTGTATGATGAGGTAGGTGTCTCCTCAAGTTCAATAGCTTCCTTCCTCAACCTTTGAGCTGTCTCCTTTGCTGTACCTGCTGCTGCTGCTGCTGCTGCTGCATCTGTTGCTGCTGCTGCATCTGCTGTACCTGCCGCTGAGCTACTGCAATGTTGCTGCCTGTCTCCTCTGCGGGGAGGCAGGACGTGACCTGGGGAGACCGCGGAGACAGCAGGTGTCTCCGTTGGTGTCTCCTTTTGTGTCTCCTCTTTTTTCCTTCCCCCCTTCTTGTGTCTCTCGCCACTAAGTAGATATTTAGGTACATTATTGTCTCCTTTTATAGAGACAAGAAGAGAAAAAGAATTAAAATAATAACCAAAGAAAACAAAAAATGCATGCAAAAGAGATGCGATTGTCTCCCAATCTTTTTCCGTCAAAGGAGACACCCAACTACCTGCTGACCTGCGACTTCGCTGCTGGGATCGATCCCCCGATCCCGATCCCGATCCCAGCGCCGATCCCGATCCCGATCCCGGAGTCGATCCCGATCCCATGGGGCTTCGATCCCTCGATCCCGAGAGGAGACATTCTTTGCCATGAGTCAGTGGACTGACCAGTGGTCTCCCTTGGCTGTCCCCCTCAGGTGTATCCAAGGAGACAGCACCAGCAACCTGCTGCAGCATACTTAGTGCATGCATAGATCCAACATTGTCTCCTTGTTGCTGTTGTATAGGCCTTATCTGTTTAGTGTCTCCTTTTTGTGTCTCTTGTGTCTCCTTAGAGGGGAGGAAGAGATACCCTGGTACATAATGCTGCAGCCACAGCAGCAGCTGCTGCTGTGTTGCCCCTCTTAGTACAGACTGCAGCAAAGACAAGACACGGGGGCCCCACAGATAAGTGTCTCCTTTCTTGAGGAACCAAATACTATGTCTCCCTCCTACTATCTCTATAGGGAAGGAGACAGAAGGAGACAAAAGGAGACTGTCTCCTTCTACGTGTCTCCTAAGGTGTCTCCTTTCCCCCGGAAAAGGGGAATGAGGAGATGCGGTCTCTAGTAGAGAAGCAGATGGGCCCTGCGGCTGCTGCTCCTGCTGCTGCTCCTGCTGCTGCTGCTGCTGCTGCTGCTGTTGCTCTTGCTCCTTCTTCGGCTCCTCCTGCTCCTGCTCCTGCTGCTGCAGCGGCTGCTGCTGCTGCTGCAGCTTAGGCAACAGCGGAGGGGAAACAGACTGCAAGAAGAAGACGACCAAGAGAACCCATGCATAACTCGAGAGACAGCCGTCTCTTGTACCTGAGCACAGTAGCAGACGCATGCAGCAGCAGCAGCAACAACAACAACAGAACTCCTGTGTCCTGTCTCCCTTTTCATGTATCCTATCTCCTAACTGTATCTATCTATCTATCTAGCTGGCTAGCTAGCTAGCTAGCTACCTGCTTACCTGTAAGTCCCCTGCAGTCTGCCCAATGTTTAATAATACGTACTAAGGGAGGAAAAAGGAGACAGTTATTTGCGTATTCCTTAAGGAGTAAGGAATTAAGGGGACCAAGGAGACACCCTGTTGTTATATCAAAGGGGACAGGAGTAAAGTGTCTCCTTTTATATATAATATTATTATTAAGAGGAGACTCTATTCCTTCTGAGTGTCTCCTTGTGTCTCCTCTGTCTCCTCTGTCTCCTATAGAGGAGACAGAGGAAGGAGACAGTAAAGGAGACACTATAGATCCGTCATAAGGAGAAACTTGCCATGTTCTTGCTATTATAGGAATAGAGGGAGTGTCTCTTGTGTCCCCTTTTTCTGTGTCTTCTGCTGCAGCAGCTGCGTCTGCTGCTGCAGCAACTGCGTCTGCTGCTGCAACAAAGTGTCCCCTTTCTTGTCTGTCTCCTGTCTCCTCCTGCTGCTCTTCTTTGTCTCCTTGCTCGTCATCAACTGTCTCCTTACAAGAAAGGAGACACTTAGGGGAGAGGAAACAATGCAAAGGAGACACCTGACCATTAGGAGACACTTCTTTATTAGAGGCTTTGCTGCTGGTACTTGCTGCTGCTGCTGCTGCTGCTGCTGCTGCTGTGTCTCTCGGGTGTCTGTACACCCCACGTAGCAGAGGGGGAGCAACAGGAGGGACAATGAGCTGCATGCAGCAAAAGAGACCATCTAATTCTTTTTCTTTATTAAGGAGACAATTAAGTCTTGTTAGTATTGTTGCTGCATCTGTACGAGGAAGGAAGCCATGGAGACAGTTTGTCTCCTTATAGACACGACAGAGGAGACAGTAAGGAAAAGGAGACACTTGTTGGTTATACAACAATTCCTTAGGTGTCCCCTTTGTCTCTGCTGCTGCTGCTGCTGCTGTTGGTGCTGCTGCTGCTGCTGTTGCTGCTGCTGCAGTGCGGCAAGAAGAAGGCAGCAGCAGCAGCAGATCTATATCTGCTGCCCAGTCTCCTAACCCTGTAAAGGAGGAGCCATAAGGCAATAGGAGAGGAGGAGGAGGAGGCGGGCCTTTTTTATTGTCTCCTGTTCTTATAAGAGTGTCTCCTTTTTCCTTGTCTCCTTCTCCTGTCTCCCCTCTTAATTCCTTATACCATGACTGTCTCCTTATTCTCTTACCAAGGAGACGCACAAGGCTACGCCTCTGCCTGTCTCCTTTTAGTGACGGGCGTAACTCCTCATCAAGGGCCTTCAGTTCTAAGGCAATGCTGCTGCTGCTGCTGTTGCTGCTGTTGCTGCTGTTGCTGCTGCAGACTGGAGACAGTTGTGGCTGCTCCATTGTCTCCTGTGGTGGTATACTGTCTCCTGCTGCTGCTGCTGCTGCTGTACTGTCTCCTTTTATTTGCTGCTGCTTATTTAGCCACGGATTATAAGGCCTAATAAGGGGATCTAAGAAGTAACAAAGGGCCCTTGCTGATGCATCATAACTCTTAGGGGGCAGCAGCAGCAGCTTGCTGCTACTGCTGCTGCTAACTGTCTCCTTGCTGCTGTTTGTCCTCTTATGTAGCAACTCTTTGCTGTCTGCCTCCTTTGTTTCCTTATAAAGGGGAGATTCATTTACCGTCTCCTTAGCTCCTGCTGCTGCTGCTGCTCCCTTGGGTGTCTCCTCCTGTGTCCTGTCTCTGCCGTCCCCTTTAATTGACATAAGTGTCTCATTTGTGGTATCTTCTTGGCTTGCTGCTGCACTAAGGAGACACAGTGCATGCAGCCCCGCTTGCTGCAGCAGCTGCTTGCATGCATTAGCTAGCTGTAAACGGAGACAGTTGGGGACACTTAATGATATAGGGGCAGTAAGGGAAGAAAAACAACGAAGGAGACAGTTATAAAATACTTCCCTTATAACTGTCTCCTCTGGTGCATGCAGTGCCTCTATGTGCTGCAGCAACGGCTGCTGCAGCAGCTGCTCAAGGGAGAACAGTGCTGCTGCTGCATTGGAGACAGATAAGGCTGCATATACACGCAAAAGGAGACAGACACACAAGAAAAGGGACAGTATACAACAAAGGAGACACCTAAGGAGACACCTGCTGCTGCATGCATGCAAAAATAAAAATAAACAAACAGATAAGAAAGGAGACAATAAAGGGGAAACACAGAGAGACACACATAGCGCTGTTAAGGAGTTAATTACCCCCTGCTGCTGCTGCTGTTGCTGCTGCTGCTGCTGCTTCTTGATGGGGTGTACGTACACCGCAGTGCCTCTAAGGCCTCATACTCAGCACAAAGACGCAGCAAGTAATTCGTTAGGTCTTCTCCTGTAGTGTCTCCTTTATTAAGGGGACTATAGGTGTCTCCTTTTATGTCTCCTCCTGCCCCTTCTGCCTCTTCTCCCTCTTGTCTCCTTATAGGCGGCTGCTGCTGTCGTCTTGCTGCTGCTGCTGCTGCTGCTGTGTGCTGCTGCAGACAAAGATGCATGGCGTCAAGTAAGAACTCCCCTGCAGGAGACAGAACTGTCTCCTTATGATCAAGGAGACAGGAGACAGTTGTCTCCGTAAATAGTTGCTGCTGCAGGGTGTAGGGATTAATGTGCTGCAGCAGCTGCTGCAGCACATAAAGGAGACGCCTAGAGGAGGAGGTGAGGAGACACCTGGAGGGGGGAGCAGCACGAGCAAGTCTAGCAACTGTCTCTAGTGCCTCCTTTATTGTCCCTTTATTATATATTGTCTCCTTAATAAGAAAAGTGTCTCCTTTCTCCTTGTCTTCTTTCTCCTTGTCTCCTGTCTCCTTGTCTCCTTTTTTTATTAAGGAGACAAGTGCTGCTTCTGCCTGCAGCAGCAGGAGACAGGGGAGGCTGTCCCTTATAGGGGAGGAGACACTTAATATATTAATAAAGGAGACAGGGGGGACATCAGGTAGACCTACACTCATGCGTATAGCCCATAGACAGTTATCTATCTCCCAAGGAGGTGTCTCCTTTTTATTTATAAGTGTCTCCTTTTTATTATTATTATTATTATTATTATTATTATTATTATTATTATTAGGGGTCTCCTTATTATTATTATTATTATTATTATTATTATTATTATTATTATTATTATTATTATTATTATTATTGTTAGGTGTCTCCTTTAATAATAATATAGAGAGACAGTCCCTCTGCAGCAGCGCAGCAGACAGCAGCAATACCTCTGATGTTGCTGAGGGCAGCGCATGCAAAAAAGCCCCAATTGTATTAAGAGGGGGACTTATCATCTTATATATATATAAGACAATAGGTGTCTCCTTTTTTGTCTCCTTTGCATGCAGGTGTCTCCTTTATGTCCTTCTTCTCCTATAGGGAAAGAAATAAATAACCTGTAAGTAATAAAATAAATAAAAAAAAACATAATAAGGAGACAGTCCCCTTAGGAGACACATTTAGAGACACATAAGCAGTGCTGCTGCTGCTGCTGCTAGCAGCAGCAGCAGGACGGTCACTTGCTGCACACACAGCCTTATATAAAAAGGATACACTTGCTGCTGCAGCTCTTATGTATATATAAAAAAAGGGGACAAGGAGACACCTTATCTAATAGGAAGAAGGAGACACAATAAAAGGAGACAGGTAACCTATTAAGGGGAGGGCCCCTTACACTGGCGCAAGCAGCAGCAAGGAGACAGGGAGACAGCAGATAGTCTCCTTATTGTCTCCTTTTATTTTATTTTTTTATAATAAATAAACTATGCATGCATATAAAAAGGAGACACTTATGCATGCATGCAACATTTACTTCTTATTCCTTAATACACATAGCAAGGAGACAGGAGAAATAGACAAGGGACTATATACTATATTATATATTATATAGTATAATATATATATATATATATATATATATATATATATATTAGGAGACTGTCTCCTGTTTATTATATTCTATTGGCCTATGGCAACCTCATAGAAAAGTGTCTCCTTTATAGGAGACTGTCCCCTTTTATCTGGGTATACTGCTTATATTTATATATTATATATAATAAATAAATAAATAAATAAATAAATAAATAAATAAATATTTACATTGAATAATATTAATTATTCTTTATATAGGAGATTTACTAACCCTCTCCTAAGGGCAAGAAGCAAGGAGTGCTGCTGCTGCAGCACTTGCTGCGTGCTGCTGCAGCAAGTGCTGCTGCAGCAAAAGGGACGTTTGCTGCTGCGCAGCAGCAAAGGGGACAGTCTGCTTTTCTCTTATAGAAGAGAAGAAAGGAGACAGTCTCCTTTGCTGCAGCAAAAGAGCAAAAAAACAAGAAAGAGAGACACAGGAGGAGACACAGACCCTCCTGTGCCTATAGGAGACAGGAGACAGTGTCTCCTTTTTATATTAAGGAGACGGCAACTGTCTCTCTTATAGAGGAGGCAGATAAAGTCCTTAATAAAGGAGACAGATAGATGCATAATAACCTGCAGCAGCAGCAGCAGCAGCAGCAGCAGTCTCCTCTGCTGCTGCTGCATGCATAAGGGCATTGTGTATTAAGGTGTCTCCTTTTTATTGTATACAAACGGAGACATCTAATAAGATAAAAAGAGACACTAAAAGGAGACAGGTACCTAAATATACTATAGGGGTAACTGTCTCCTCTCTTTCTTGTTAATAAAGGAGACAGGTACCCTATCTGTCTCCTTTCTTTCTTGTTAATAAAGGAGACAGGTACCCTAACTGTCTCCTTTCTTTCTTATTAATAAAGGAGACAGGTACCCTATCTGTCTCCTTTCTTTCTTGTTAATAAAGGAGACAGTTACCCTAACTGTCTCCTTTCTTTCTTATTATTAATAAAGGAGACAGTTACCTTACGATGCTGTTATTACTCCTGTATCTACAAGATAAGGAACCTCAGCAGCAAGCCAGGGCCCCAACTGCAGCACAACACACGCATGCACTTGCTGCCACTGCTGCTGCTGCTGCTGGTACTCTTGTCGCTATTATTCCTGCTACTGCTGCTGCTACTGCTGCTGCTACTGCTGCTGCTACTGCTCCTGTTCCTGTAGCAGCGCTGTTTCAGCAACCCCTCAGGCAACGTTGCTGCTGCTGCTGCTGCAGCAACGGCAGCAGCAACAGCAGCAGCAGCAGCAGCAGAAAAGTAATAGACTTACTCCAAGGGCCAATGCATGCGCTATGCCGAACTTTGGGGCATTTTTACTCCATAGAGGAGCAAAGTGTGCATCAAGGCAAATACGCCCTCCTCTGCATGCATGCGGCAGCAGCAGCAGCAGCAAAAAAAAGCCCCAAATACTGCAGCAGGAACAATGGCGGCTGTTTCGAAGTCACAAGAGGAGGCAGCAGCCACAACAGCAACAACTGCTGCAGCAGGAGCAGCAGCCACAACAGGCAGCAGACTAACAGCAGCAAAAGCTCCTGCAGCAGAAGCAGCAGCAGCAGCAGCAGCAGCAGCAGCAGCAGCAGCAGCAGGAGTTGTACCTGTACATCTTGCTTGTCTTGCCATCAAGCTCTGGCAGTCGCAATTCAATTGGTGTTAATGGATATGTTGGAGGAATCTAACAAAAAAAAAAAAAAAAAAAAAAAAAAAAAAAAAAAAAAT
>NW_013563910.1:0-8860 GCF_000499605.1 Eimeria maxima | reverse complement strand
AAAAAAAAAAAAAAAAAAAAAAAAAAAAATTAATTAATTAATCCTTTTTCTTTTTATTGTTTATTTAATAAGAATTAATTATAATAGAATTAATTGTTCTTTTTCTTCTTGTATATTTAATAAGGATAAATATCTACCTAACAACGCGGACGAGAGGAGGGGCCCCTGCGGAAGAGAGGAGGGGCCCCTGTGGGCCCTAAGGAACTCTAAATGAATCCTCTAGCCAATCTGCTGCTTCGCTAGCCCTTTATGCTGCTGTTGTTGCTGCAGTTGCTGTTGCTGCTGTTGCGCTGCAGTTGCTGTTGCTGTTGCTGCTGTTGCTGCTGTTATTGCTTGTCTTACTCTGTTCCTTCTTTGTTGGCCTCTATCTTGAACCATTCTTTATCATTTTCTTTAGCGATTGTTAAATAATTAATTAATGCTAAATATTCTTCCTTTAGTCTGTCGTTCCACTGAGGACTTCTTGGTCCTGCATTAACGGAGCAAAGAGGCAGTTTTGCTACAAGAGCACGGGTTGCTGCGTCTGCCATCTTATATTTTTATTAAAGAAGAAAGAAAAAGAGGTGGAAAAGGAAAAAAAAAGAAAAAAAAAGGAAGGAAAAAGAAGAAAAACAAAGAAAATAACCTTTTATTCAACTATGGATACAGGCAGCAACAAGAAAAGGGAAGGGGCAAACAATAATAATGCCCGTAAGACTGCATGCGCTCTCTTAATATTATATATAATTAAATTATAATAAATAAACAAAAAATAATAATTTAATAAACATCACATTATCTGAATATTAAGAAAGAAAGTCGAATATATATGCATGCGCATAGTTTTCCAGCCCCAAAAAGCATGCATGCAAACCTGCATGCATTTATTCACATATACAGGCATTTCTAGTTCAAATAAAACATTTTATATGCAAAATATCATTTATTTTGTAGTATTTCTTCCTTATGAATAGAAGGGGAATGCTCTATAACTCTTGTTTACCGTTATAGGATCCCTTTTCCTTCTCCTGCTTAATAGATTGACTAGGGGAAGAGAGGGGGCCCAGGGGCCCCTCTCTTTCCCTCTTAGTGTATTACTTTTGTTTCCTCTTTTCTCTTACCCTCAAATATGCCCCCGCCTGCCTTAGATGCACAAGGGGGGGGCCCCCGTACCCTAGGAGATGGGGGCCCCTTTGCAGCAGGAGGGAAGGAAGTAGACCCGTTGGTGCTATTATCTTTGCCACCTCCATCTTCCTTGTGTCGTTTCTTGCCTCTGCTGCAGCAGCAACAGCAGCAGCAGCGGGTGGGTGCAGCAACGAAGGGCAGCAAGCATCCTGCAACTGCAGCAGCAGCAGGATCGCGCAGGAGAAGCAACAAGCAGCAGCAAGCAGGTTTAGAGGTAAACCCTGCTGCTGCGGCTCCCCTTACAAAGATATCTCTTTCTCTTCTTCCTGATGGTTTGCGGCGTCTCTTCCAAAGGGAGCAGCAGCAGCAAGCTACGGAGAAGCAGCAGCTAGCCACAGACAAGCAGCAGCAGCAGCAGCAGCAGCTAACCACGGAGGTGCACCAGCTAGCCACAGTAACACGAGCATATGATAAAATAAAACATCAGACTTATACAGCAAATGTATCTGAGCTCTCCCCTCTATCTGTTGTGCTGCTGCTGTCGCTGCTGGCGCGGCTGCGGCAGCGGCAGCAGCAGCGGCAGCAGCAGCAAGTTATTGGTAATCGTCTTATATATTCTCAGCTACTTGCTGCTCCTCCTTCCCCCGCGCTGCTGCAGCAAATGCATGCAGGCAAGCCTTTTATTTGCTTCTGCTGCTCCCGTCGCTTCACCACCTCTGCTGCTAAGTTAGTGCACTTAGAGCGGCACATGCGGCGCCGCATACAGCAGCAGCAGCAGCAGCAGCAGCAGCAGTTGGGACGACACTCCTTGGCATCAATACGGGGAGGAGCAGCAACAGCAGCAACAGGAGCAGCAGGAGGCTGGCAGCCGTGGCCTTCAGCAGCAAGTTGGATTGTTGCAGCAAGCCGCTCCTCTTCGGATGATTCTCTTGCCTTAGGAGGAACAGCAGCAGCAGCAGATGCCGCAGCTGCTGCAGCAGCCGCATCAGATCCGTATTTAGCGCTGCAGCAGCAAATGACAGCAGCAGCGCATGCACTCATTTCTCTTGGTAAAGCTGAACTGAGGCAGCATGAGGCACAAGGGGCCCCAACTGGTTTCTCTGAACCTCCTGTAGGGGCCCCCGTAGGGGCCCCCCGTTTTCCTTCTTGGTTGCCTCCGTTTCTTGCTGCTCAGTTTGCAGCAGAAATAGGGCAGCAAGACACACCTGCTGCTGCTGCTGCTGACTCTGCTGCTCATTCCGCCTTCACAACGGCGGGGAATTCAGAAACAGCAGGTGCAGAAGCAGGGCTCTCCTGCTCTGCAGCAGCAGCAGCAGAAGATCAGCAGCAACAGCAGCAAGCAACAGGCCTAGCTGCTGTGACAGCAGAGGCAGTGCAGCAACTCGAGCAGCAGGAAGCGAAGTTGTGGCAGTGGTGCTTTGCTGCAGCAAACAGCGTCGGCTGCAGCGTCGAGCCAATCAGGGGCCCCCCGGGGCGCTCCTCTGATGGCGTGGGGGCCCCAGGGGGGCCCCTACCTGAAGGGCACTTAGCAGCAGCAGACGGCACAGAACAACACACTTCTGTGGGGTGTATACGCAGGGTAGTGTCGGCATCTCCTAAGCAATGGACAACCGTGTTGCAGCAGCTAGCTGCTGCTCTCCCTACAAAGAAAGCAGCAGCAGCAGTAGCTGCGGCTGCTGCTAGCTGGGGGGATCGCTCAGGGGACGCCGCCGCCCCCTTAGAGGAGTGTGAGCGGGTGCTGCATGCAGTGCGGCAGTGCACAGCAGCACCCGCGGGAGCAGCAACAGGTGCAGCAGCAGCAGCAGCAGCAGCAGCTATCTGCCCTCCCCGGGTCCTCATGCAAGAGGCACAGAGACTCAGGCAATGCTTCTTGTGTAGCTGTTCATTTGAATTGGGCATTGACGAGCAGCAGCAGCAGTACTACTTGCGGGATGCTGTTGCTGCAGTACTCAAGCGGCAGCAGCAGCAGCAGCAAGAATTGTATGCTGGTGCTATTGTTGCCGCCATTGCTCCCGCTATACACTCGGCAGCGGCGCTTGCAAACGACCGCAGCAGCGGCAGCAACAGCAGCAGCAGCAGCAGCAGCATGGAAGTTGAGGGAGCAGCAGAACAGAAGCAGGAAGTGGTGTTGCGAGGTCTAGCTGCTGCTGCTGCTGCTATTGCAAGTACCCCGTTGTTACGATTGACAGATATGCAGCCTGCAGACAAGTTTTGTGACAGCAGCAGCAGGCAGCAGCCGAAGGACGACACAGCAGCGAAGCAGCAGCAGAGGCAGCAACCTAAGTACCTCCAACTGAGCTCCTGCATCGGGGCGCAGCCTGCTGTCTTATCGGTAGCAGTTGAGTTAGAGTCGGCAGCGTTGGATGGAGGATATGAGTCTTCCGCTGCTGCTGTTGCTGCAGCTGAGGGCTGCACAGCTGGCGCAGCAGATGCAGCAGCAGCAGAAGCAGCTTACAGAAGCCTTGTAGGTCTGGATATGGTGGACGGGGAACTCGAGCCTCTGCAGCAAGAAATGTTGGCGTTGCTACGGCAGCAGCTCCCCAACCCTAAGCAGCACCAGCAGCAGCAGCAGCACCGATCAGCTGCAACAGCAGGAGCTACTGATACCACCACAGCGGCTACTGCTGCTGCTGCTGCTGCAGCTCCGCAGCAGCGCGGCGACGGGGCTTCTGAGGAGTCATATTATGACGATTCTGCTGCTGTTGCTGCTCGCAGCGAGTTGACGTTGCAGCGAGTCTTACCGCCTTATCTTGTATACTTACATCTAGATTGTTACCTGCAGCATTTGCAGCAGCAGGGGGCCTTGCTGCAGCTGCTGCAGGTACTGCTGCTGCTGCGTTGGTCTGGTACGCAGGAGAACAGGGATGCCCTGTTGGCAGTGGGACGTGTGCTGCTGCATTTACTGCAGCAGGAGAAGCGTAGCAGCAGCACGAGTAAGAGGAAGCACGAGCCCCTCCCCCTTCCTACAGAAAACAGCAAAATGCATGCGCTATCTAAAGAAGAATACAAGAAGAAGACAACTCCTATTCGTCGTAAGACACGACGAAGGTTCTAAAGAATTTATTGATCAAGGGTACAGACAGGTTGCCGTGGCAGGGGCTGCTGCGGTGGCAGCTGCTGCTGCGGTGACAGCTGCTGCTGCAGTGGCAGCAGCTTCTGCTTGTGCTGCTGCCTTTTTCTTGTTGTTTTGCACATCGTCTGCAGATAGGATTTGTTCTATTAAGACTTCTGTCCTGAATGATTTAATTTTTCTCCCTTTCTTTGTTTGTACACATAAAATACTTTTCTTTAATAAAGGATACTGATGCATGCATGCATGCAGCTCTTTATACAGGCACACGAGTCGTAGGGCAGCAAGATCATCTTTGTCTCTACAGTACACACAGAGCCAGAGAGAGACCTACACGCAGCAACCACCGGGCGGCGGCCGCCAGGGGACACCTCGACTCGTAAGAATCAAGGGAGAAGTCTCTTCCTTATTAAAGAAATAAGCCCTTTAATGTTGAGTCTTATATTAAATAGTTACTATCGCTAGAAGATTAATAACGGGCACAGTACGTTTACGGGCAGGGACGTAGGGAGGAGTGGTCAGCAGTGCTGCTGCAAGAGACTCGTAGACGACTGCCGTCTCCCCCTGCAGCACACCTGTTAGAGACGCAGCATCAGCAGCAGCAGCAAGAATACTTTTCTTCAGATATTGCACAGGAGAATAAATATTTCTATTCTTACTATAACTGCCTGTGTGCATGTTTCTTTGCCCGAGAGGTAGCCTCATTCCCTACTGCGTTTCTTGTCTGTTTCATACACAGTTAACCGCGCTTCCTACATATTTACTTCTCCTTATAAGGGGAGTAACAATGCAGTTACAAGTCTGGCTCTTAAATAGCTAAGGGATTAGGTAGGTAGCGTGCAAAAAAGATACCTTCCTTTATAGAGGCATCCAGTCTGTATAAACCTGCCTCCAGTCCGTGCCCTTCCTCTGCACAGAGTCTCTCTTAATGCAACCTTATCATGAGTGTATAAGTTGTGCATACTTCTTGCATGCATTGTAGACTCGAGCTACCAGCGACGGGGCTTTTGCTTGCCGCACAACAACAAAGCGTACAACACCCTCCAATAAGACTTGTATAATCTGAGGATAAGCACGTCACGTGGCAACAGTCTTCACGGGCCGTCAGCGGCTGTCAAGGGTAAAACGTGGTCGCCTGGTTGGGGTGACGGAGGAGCAGCAGCTCATATCCATATCCTCATATGCTTATCATGCCGTCCAAACAGTCAACGGGGCCGCCAATATATGCAATGGAGAGCAGGCCCGTCTTCTTAGAATAATTGTCCTCTACTCCGCAGCTCATGATACATCTAAGGCTTCGAGTCGGGCTTCGAGTAAACTGACCCGGCGAAACTAGGCAAACGCATTGATATACTGGTCAAGGCATTCATCGTCTTGTGGCAAAAGCCAAATTAACAAAACCTGCATGCAGGGATGCCTGCTACGGTGGATACTGGCGCGAGTTCTGCTTTGGCGCTTATGGCTCCTCGAGTCCGCAAGCCGACAGAGCTTTCCTGACACTATGTTTGTATCATGCCAAGCTCAGAACCACGCACCGAACTGCACTATTGTCACTAATGGTAGAGGGCACTTGATTCACGTCTGCCGGACTAACCCAGAGTACTAGTGGGGAGTTGTGCGAGCTTCAACATGGTGTGCACTCACTTGGGCAGCTTGGCGTTAAGATACGAGTAGAAAGTCAGGGCTCAAGTCGCATTCCAACGGGTGGCGGCAATCTCTGTGTGCCGCCGCTTTGGGGTTCGGCCTCTATGGTGAGGAATTGTGTGGAGATGCATCACGCCATATGTTAGGCGCAATGTTGCTGCCAGGTCGATAGGGTGGTGGAGGGCCGCCTGCACCCTCCGTATGGCCAATCCGATGAAATCTCCGGCACTCCGCGTCAGAGTTCTCGCCATCCCTCCACAGCCTAAACAATCCTCGTATGTCACTTAGAATACCAAGGTTCGAGCTAAGACATATGCTGGTTCCTGTCTGTAGCCACAATTCAGAACCAGCTAACCCAGTACACTTTCACACTAACACACACACAGTGAAGAGCGGTGACAGGGCCGTCAGATGGTGTCCCCGACTTTGTGTTGGATCTATGGCTCATTAGTAAAAGGTAAACTCCTATTAAGCTGGGTTCTTAGTGGGAAAAAGGTCATGGTCATCTACGTGCAGGAATGTGGCAGCTTGAACCTGGCTGAAGAGTGGAAGGAGCCTAGTTAGTGGCACCAAGCTTACAGTTGGGGTGCAATGATTTCATACAGTAGTAAATGCCTCAATAGGTGTTCCTACGTCAGGAGGCTAACCATCACGGGAAATTTGTACGCATAACAGCTGATGAGTGTAGCACCCGTTTGATGCAATCACACTACATGCAATACGGGGTATAGTTGTGGTTTTTGGGCAGTGCTTCCCATGCTGAAAGCTAACTGGAAGAAGTTGGGATGCACGAAGAAGGAATCGATAGGACATGCGCAGGCTTTGGTGCCTCCAGTATTAAAGAGGGTGGGAGAAAAGTGCGTTTCATGGAATGGGAGACGGATTTGATTCCCGTTAGTTGCGTGACCGATCAACAAGCGAGTCTCCCCATAGGTCCCATGTGTGGCTTGATGCTCCCGATGTAGCACGATACGCTAGAGGCTGTTGGTATATCCATATTTGTGTGCATTCAGGCTACTGAAAGTTGATGAGCTGTTGAAGGTGTTCAGCAATGGCGTATGGTGTTAGTGAATACTCAGTGGAGGCTGGCGTATGTTCCCCTGTGGGAGTGCCTTGTAACAGCCGTTGAGGCACGAAGTGCATTAGCTCAATAAGGGAGTCAACCCACGGAAAACGGTTGGTATATAGCACCGATTGCTGCACCAGGAAATGGCGTGCTTTTCAAGATTAGTTTGCATGAAGCAAGTGGTTCGCAGTGATCGTATAATGATCGGGCTTGAACCGCTAGCCCGAAAGGGCTAGCAAGGAACACCGCCATGCAATGGTCCAGGGTATTCCAGAATCCATGAGCCGTCCAAACGTGACTCATCGCTCTTTAAGCCAGATCATTTAATGTTACTGTGGTCGAAGACAGCGAAATGTAAATACTTCTTGAGTATATCCACAGGAACTAAACTGCTGTAGCTCTGAATAGTGGGGAATTCGTAATGAAATCCGCTGACAATCCCTTCCAAAGCAGCTCAATGGATGGGATAAGGATCAGCTATAAGCAACGTCTGGCAATGACTGACATACTTCATATGCTGGAACTCAAAACCGTTCAGGCTATATTCCACAACGCGCTACGTTAGTCAGCACAGAGTCCCTCTTCACGTTTTTCTCTGGTTCGTAGATACCTCCACAGCCAGGGAAAGCATTGTCATGCATTTTGCGCAAACCTTCTGTACGAAGTGAAGCTGCGATGTATAACGGGTTATGTTGCATCTCCGAATAGTATCAAAGGAGATCGCTGCCTACGCTATAGTACTTACCCCGCTCCGCGTATCTGATATTGAAGATCAGCAATCTCATGAGTGTCTATGGAGTAGGAATAACTAAATTCAGGAAGGAAACGGGTGTCAAAATACATCCATACAGCAGTTGAGCACTACGGTTGGCCTTTCTGCATTGAAAGAATGACTCAGCGATCACGTTCATCACGTGCCACCGCAGCCACATAACAGCGTTTCCCCAGTGGGACCCCTTTATAAAATCTCTATCATGTGTACCATGGATGGGTGGTCGACTCAGATAGTAAGGTTTTGGCCCTGTCAGTAGTGCCGATGCTGTCCATATTGACCGCTGCTGCTGCCCAGCGCACACCGCTCTGGCACGCGCACGCAGTGCCGTGGGCACGCACTGACGAGTAGGGCATTCTGTGTGGGGCCCCTCGACTACGGGCAACGTTTTAATGCAGGCAACTCAACATAAAAATTAATAAGAAATGACGCTGATCAGGATGTTCTCACCGCGGATGAGGCACAGAGTCAGACTCAGTTGTGTCCCAGACCGGACTAAAGCGTTACAGACGGAGTCGCCGTTTTTAGCGATAGGTGCAGGGAAGAGTGCAAACGATAGCTGATATAAATTGGCTCTAGAGGCTCCACGCCCAGACGGCTAAGGTACGCTAGCTGCGCCCACAAATCCGGCACCTGTTCCTGCGACTACGACAACGTATTCGCCGCTAACAATACACACCGCCTAGTAGATATTTCAACACTGAGCCTAATGTAAGAAAAGATTAATGACAAGTTAGGTCTCCCGCAGCAGCAATCATCCGCACACAAGTCGATACAGGCAGCACGGATCCCAAACGCACTCTGCTGCAAGGGCCACGAGTTGCTTTGGGCTCTAGCATGTAGTGAACCCGCAAATGAGGGCAATGTTGCACACCAAAAGCAGCTCGCAGTGCTAGCACCCCATATTTTAAAATGCTAAATGCGGGTAAAATTATATCCCACCTCCCACTCGCTGATTCAATAACAAGCCTGATGTAGGAAGAAATTGCTAGTAAGTTAAAAACCCCCACCAGCAACCATCCACACATAAGTCGATACAGGCACGGATCCCAAACGCACTCTGCTGCACAGGTCCCGAGATGCGTTGGCCTCTAGCATGTAGTGAACCCGCAAATAAGGACAATGTTGCACACCAAAAGCAGCTCGCAGTGCTAGCACCCCATATTTTAAAATGCTAAATGCGGGTAAAATTATATCCCACCTG
>NW_013563909.1:6926-21094 GCF_000499605.1 Eimeria maxima | reverse complement strand
ATATTTATTTATATTTATTTATTTATTTATTTATATTTATTTATTTATTTATTTATATATACCTCTGTAGGTCTTTGTGTATATATATCATTAGATTTATAACTAGATAATGAATAATTAGTTAATACAAACCATCTTCTTCTCCAATGTTTTAGGTATCTACTTTGTTTATATAACCATCCTTCTTTTATTATTATTGTCTCTTTTTTTTTCTCCTCTTTTTTATTTATATTATTATTATTTATATTATTATTATCTATATTTCTCTCCTTTTTATCATTATTTATTCCCTCTTTTATTATATTATTATTATTATTATTATTATTATTATTATTATTATTATAAGGGATAGGTAATGGATCCTCCTCTCCTATTATACTGCTGTTGTTGTACATCTTCTTCAGGTGTATAGGCAGCTCCCTTCTTATTTATATTTATATTTATAATTATATATTTATACGTATATATATTTATATATTTATATATTTATATTTATATTTATTTATATATACGTAGGTAAAACTATTATATAATTTATATTATATAATTATATATATTATATATACGTATATACATATACAATACATATATATACGTATACGTATACGTATATGTATATGTATATTATTCTATAAAGGGAACAATAAGTTGCTTCCTTTTATAAAATAAATTTAATTAATTAATTAATTAATTAATTAATAATATAATAGAAAAGGAAAGAAATTTAAATAACAATAAACAGCTGCAGCAGCAGCAGCAACTGCAACTGCAACTGCAGCAGCAGGAGCAGCAGCAACCTGTTCGCTCTCTTGTTGGAGTGTACAGGCAGATACTGCAGCAGCAAAAGAAGAAAAAAGAATTTTATTTTATTTTATAATAATAAATAAAATAAAAGAATAAAATAAAGAAAAGAAACACAAAAATGCACAGAAACTGCAGCAGCAGCAGCAGCAGCAGCAGCAGCAGCAACAACAGACCAGCCGCTGCAGCAGCAGCAGCAGCAGCAGTAGCAGCAAAAGCAGCAACAGTATCAGCAACACGAGCTGCCTATACACCGCAATTTTTTATTGTTAAATTATTTAATTTCTTTTTATTTATTTATTTTATTTATTATTTATTTATTTTTATTTATATAAATATCTTCTGCCCCCTCCTTTCTCCTTATATTATAGGAGAAGGGGGGCCCCCTCTGCTGCTGCTGCTGCTGCTGCTGCTGCTGCTGCTGCTGCTGCTTCTTCAGGTGTAGTACACACACAGCAGCAGCAAATAGTAAATATAAATATAAATAAATATAAATAAATATAAATAAATATAAATAAATATATATTTATTCTTTTGTTATTTTTATTCATTTTTTTTATTTATTTATTACTTTTTTAGTACTACTAAACCCTAAACCCTAAACCCTAAACCCTAGAAGGTAAACCCTAGAGATTAATTAAATAAGTTAATCAATATTGTACCCTAAAGGTTTAAGGCGTACACCCTAAACCCTAAACCCTAAACCCTAAACCCTAATTATATCTCTATAGACAGCAAAGAAAAAAAAACATACAAAGATAAACCCTTGAGGGTTTAGGGTTTAGGGTTTAGGGATAACTACGGCGGTCCCTTGGGGCCCCTAAGAAAAGAAATGCTTGGGGCCCCTTGGGGGGGGGAAGAGGGTACTAAAAGAAGGGGCCCCTCCACCAAGAAATAAAAGAGGGTACAAAGGGTACACTAGAAGAAGGGGGGCCCCCTAGGGGGGCCCCCTAAGGGTCTTTTTTTATGACCATATCTAACAAATTCTTCTTCTTCTTCTTTATATGCACGCAGTGCTGCCTCTACTCTACGACGCTCAGACACCTGAGATCTGCAGCAGCAGCAGCAGCGGCAGCAGCAACAGCAGCAGAAGCAGCAGCAGCAATGGGAAGGACGGTAAGGGGAAACACGCAGTGGTAGTAGCAGCAGCAACTGCTGCTGCTGCTGAAGCAGCAGCAGCAAGAGTGAAACAATTACGTGAATTGCTGCTACTGTTGCTGCTGCTGCAGCTGGTGTTGCTGCTGCAGCTGCAGCTGTTTTTGCTGCTGCTGCTGCTGCTGCAGGGGTTATGTTTTTGCTGCTGCTAATAAACGTACCTGAAGTAGGAGATGAGTCTCCAAGCAGCAGCAAGAGCAGCAGCAGCAGCAGCAAGTTGCAAGCCAAGTCTCTGCTCTGCCCTTAGCTGCTGAGCAGCACTTCCTCCTTTTGCTGCCGCTGCTGCTGTTGCTGCTGCTGCTGCTGTCTTCTCGGTAGATGTCTTTGGGGCCCCCCACCAACCTATTGCTGCCGCGGGGGCCCCACACCCTTGTGGCAGCAGCGCAGCAAGAGGGGGCCCTTGAGAGGGGGCCCCTAAGTTCCCAGGACCTGCTGCTACTGCTGCTGCAGGAACTGCAGCAGCAGCAGCAACAGCAGCAGCAGCAGCTGCTGCTGCTGCTGCTTCATCCCCAGCTTTGTCTTGATTGCGTACTTTGCGCCTCCATTTAAAAATGGCCGCAGCAGCAGCAGCAGTTGCTGCTGCTGCTGCAGCAGCAGCAGCAACTGGATTTGCTGCTGCACAGTGCAGCAAGTGTGGGGCCCCAGCAGCAGCCTTAGTAAGGAGACACCCAAGAGAGCGCAGCAGCAGCAAGGAGACACTTAATGTTATTTGCTGCTGCAGTTTAGAGACAAATTGATGAGAGAAAAAGGAGACACTTTCTCCTATACGTCTACCCATAGATAGCCAACGCGACGCATGCTGCTGCTGCTGCTGCTGCTGCTGTTGCTGCTGCTGCTGGTGTTGCTGTTGCTGCAGCAGTGTAGCTTGCTGAGAGGGGGAAAGAGCACCCATGGACAAGTCTGCTGCTGTTCCTGCTGATTGTGCTGCACCTGCTGCTGCTGCTGCAGCAGCAGCAGGGAGAATTACAGGCGCCGGCCCTGCCCATGCTACAACAGGTGGTATTGCAGCAGCAGGAACTCCTGCTGCTGCTCTTGCTGCAGCAGCAGCAGCAGCAGCTGCTGCTGCTGCTGCTGCTGCTGCTGCATCTACGCTGCAGCTACGAGCAGCTGCGGATAAAAAAGGACTAAAGGAAGAAGCATAAGGAGTCCTATAAGAATACCTTAAATTGCTGCTGCTGCTGCTGCTGCTGCAGCTGTTGCTGCTGCTGCAGTAGCAGCTGCTGCTGCGCAGGCAGTAAGATGTTTGTGGCTGTCGAAGAAGAAAGGCTGCTGCTACTGGCAGGTTTGCTGCTGTTGTTGCTGCTGAAGGTGCTGTTGCTGCTGCTGTTGCTGCTGCTGCACTCTGGCGGTAGTGCAGCTGCCGCTGCTGCTTCAGCTGCAGCGGATGAGCTGTGCAGCAGCAGCAGGAACCCAGAAGCAGCAGCAGCAGAAGGGGAAGCAAGAGATGCAGCGTTGCACGAGCTGCTGCTGCTGTTGCAGCAGCAGCTGCAGCAGTTGCTGCCCTCTGCATCTGCAGACTGCTGAGGTGGGGGCCCCAGGGGCCCCTAAGTCACCAAGTTGTGTGCAGCAGCAGAAGCAGCAAGAGCAGCAGCAGCAAGATATTATATATTTATAAAATTAAATATTAAATATAAAGGGACAGACAGGGGCCCCTCAGGGCACAACATATGCCACAGTTGTGGGGCCCCTTGGGGGCCCCCCAGGGGGCCCCTCCTCGGGGCGGGGGGGCCCTTCTGCAGCAAGCCAACCGCGCAGCAGCAGCAGCAGGGAGGTCCATTGCTGCTTTTATTATAATAATAAATAATAATTATATTTTCCTGCATGCAGAAGATCTCCTGTCTCCTTCTTGCTGCAGGGGGGGCCCCCCAAGGTAAGGAAGTGTCTCCGTCACTAGAGAGCTGCTGCTGTCTCCTTTTGTATCCTTCTGTCTCCTTTTGTCTTTGAGCCAGCAGTATCTGCTGCTGCTGCTGCTGTTGCTGCTCCATGCATGCAGCAGCTAACACAGAAGGAGACAGCAGCAACACGGGAGACACAGGAAAGGGGGCCCCCCAGGGGCCTTGCGGTGTCCGTACACCTCAGTAGCAGCAGCCAAAGCAGCAGCAAATGTTAGCAGCAACAACAGCAGTCTCATTGCTGCTGCAGAGGCTGCATGCTCCAGCAGCAACAGCAGCAGCAACAGCAGCAGCAACAGCAGCAGCGACTGCAGCAGCAGCAGCACCAGCAACGACAGCAGCAGCAGCAGCAAGAACGCCACGCCAATTCGAGGTCAATGTAAGGAGAGGGATAACCACAGTAGCATCCGCAACAAATAGTTCTACAGCGGCAGCAGCAGCAGCAGCAAATGCAGCAGCAGCAGCAGCAGCAGCAGCAGCAAATAGAGCAGCAGCAGCAGCTCCCCCTTTGTACCAGGAGCTCATGTGGGGCCCTTACTGGGGGCCCCTCAGCAGCAGGAGTCAAAGTGTGTTACTTTGCAAGGATTGTGGGGTTGTAAGCACACAGCAGCAGCAGCAGCAACGACTGCAGCAGCAGCAGTTGTTGCAGCAGCAGCAGCAGCAGCCGGGGTGGTGGCATGAGTCTCAGCTCCTCTATGAGAGCACTTTGCTGCAGCAGCAGCAGCAGATGCAGCAGCAGCAGCAGCCCCACCAATCCCTTCCCCATCAGTCATTACACCAGCAGCAGCACGAGCAGCAAATGCAGCAACAGCAGCAACAGCAGCAGCAGCAGCAGGAAGGTTTGCTGCTACGTAGAGACAGAGGAGGAAAAATAAAGACTAAATTAAGAAGAGCAGAAAGAAAAAGAAGAAAGGCAGAGGCAATAAA
This sequence comes from Eimeria maxima, assembly GCF_000499605.1. Lineage (NCBI taxonomy): Eukaryota > Apicomplexa > Conoidasida > Eucoccidiorida > Eimeriidae > Eimeria > Eimeria maxima. Next base: position 16,319 of record NW_013563909.1, on the reverse strand, counting down.
AAAAAGAATTGAACCCCTAAACCCTTTCCAACAATTCAATATAACTGAGGGGCCCCCTGGGGGCCCCCCTGGGGGCCCCCCTGGGGGGCCCCAAGGGACCCCAGTTGTAGGGGGGATACAAGGAGGGACCCCTGTTGCAGGGGGGCCCCAAGGGGGACCAGGGGGGCCCCTACATACGGGGGATGTTGCTTTTGTCCCCTTAAGGAAGAAATGAATTTTTTAAGAACTCTAAACCCTAAACCCTAAACCCTAAACCCTAAACCCTAAACCCTAAGGGTTTATAAAGGAGATAGATAGAGACAAATACAACAGGAAAGAGGCATAAATAACAGCACTAAATAACCCTAGTAAACCCTAGTAAACCCTAAACCCTAGTAATCACAGTAGTCTTAGGTTGGTGTTTTGAGGGAATCGGTGGTTTAGGGTTTAGGGTTTAGGGTTTAGGGTTTATAGAGGATCTGCTTGTGTCTCTCCTTGTCTACAGACAACAAAAGTAAATAAATAAATAAATAAAATAAATAAATTAAATAAATAAATAAATAAATTAAATAAATAAATAAATAAATTAAATAAATAAATAAACTAAGGACATACTATTTATCCTCCTGTCTCCTATAAGAGGAGACACTAATAAGGAGGAGACACTAATAAGAAGGAGACACATTATACAACAATAAGAGACCTTAGGGCCCCTACAAGGTCATCAGGTAGCTGACTATACACCTCAAGGCCCTTCATATCTAGGGGGCCCCCATGGGGCCCCCTTCCCTTTCCTCCGGGGCCCCCAGGGGCCTCCTCAACCTCTCCCTGGTGGGGGCCCCATTGGGGGGCCCCTTGGGGGTCTTTAACTGTACCCAGATAACAACAATGAAGGAATAGACGGGGACACCAAGAGGCGTCACTTACGTAAGCAGAAGGATCTGCAGCAGCAGCAGCAACAGCAGCAACAGCAGCAGCAACAGCAGCAACAGCAGCAGCAACAGCAGCAGAAGGGGAAGCAATAAGAATTGTTTTAATGGGGAGGGCGATGTCCTGCTGTTGCTGCTGCTGCTGCTGCAACGAACAACAGCACCTCCTGCTACCGCTCTTGCTGCTGCTGCTACAGCTCTTGCTGCTGCTCCTGCTGCTGCTGTTGCTGCTGCTGCTGCTGCCTACCTGTAATATATTTATAATCAGCAACAATAGGATGTCCAATAGCAGCAAGATGTATTCTTAATTGATGTGTCCTTCCTGTTAGTAATTTAGCTAAAAGGAGACAATAATCACGACCTAAGGACACATATATATACACAATACTTGCTGCTGCTGCTGCTGCTGCTGCTGCTGCTGCTGCTGCTGCTCTTGAGGGTTTTACCTTCGCGTTGGAAGTTTAAGAGGGGACGGAAGAGAGTTGTTGATGGCTGCAGCAACAGAAAGGAGACACATAACCTGCTGCAGCAGCAAATGCAGCAGCAGCAGCAGCAACAACAACAACAGCAGCAGCAAACCTCGCAACAGCAGAAGCAGCATCGACAGCACTAAGAGGAACAGAAGCAGTAGCAACAGCAACACCAGCAACAGCAGCAGCAGCAGCAGCAGGAGATACCTTTCCTTGGGTACTGCAGGTACTGAATATAAGGTTATGAGGGGGGCCCCCCTTAAGTGTCTCTATAGGCCCACTAATACAAAAAGAGCCACCGGGGCCCTGCAGCAGTTGGAGGCCCCCCTCTTGCTGCTGCTGCTGCTGCTGTTGCTGCTGCTGCTGCTGCTGCATGCATCCGTGTACAAGACACAAATAGAATTTATTTAGTTTATGTGCCTCGAAGTGCATGCGCGCTAAATAAAAACCCTTAATACTCTTAGCAACAAGAAGGGGACCTGCAACAAATAAACAAATACAAGGGGCCCCCCAAGGGGCCCCCAAGGGGCCCCCCATAAGGGTACACAAAAGAAGATTGAGTGCGGATCCATAGGTGGGGGCCCCCATGAGGGGCCCCGAGGAGCGCATCCAAGGAGGGCATCTAGAAGGGACCCTAGGAGGGACCAAAGATTAGGGTTTAGGGTTTAGGGTTTAGGGTTTACCGCTTGTCTCCACGTCTAGTCTATGGGTACAGCCACAGGCAACAAAAGGGTCCGACAGAACATTGAGGAATTCTTGGGTGTAGGGAGGGGGCCCCACATAGGGGCCCTTCTTGGGGCCCCTGTTGGGGGCCCCCACGGAAGTGGACTTGACGGACAGGGGGTCCCCCCTCTGGGGTCCTTCTTGGAGGCCCTGCTGGGGTCCCTGCTCCACAGGGGGCTCGCTATGAAGGGCCTCCTTCGCGGCCCCCAGGGGGGCCCCCATGGGGGCCCTCGGCAGCAGGGGGTGGGCCCCTTCTTGTAGTTTAGCCTTAAGGAATAGATGTAAGGGTTCAGGTCTGCCGCTATTAAGTAATGCTTGGCTAGAAAGGAGACAGGTGTCTCCTTCTTTGCTATAAGGAGACAAAGGAGACACTTGGGGGGGCCCTGGGGGCCCCCAAGATGCCCAAGGAGGTGTATAGATGGAGGAGGGGGCCCCAGGGGCCTCCGATGCCCCCGGGAGGGTTTGCTGAGTGTTTGCTAACCAATAAGGGGGTTTATATACAACCTAAAAAGAAAAGGAGACACAAAAGGAGACACAAAAGGAGACATAAAAGGAGAGACAAAACAGCAGCAGCAGCAGCAACAGCAGCAGGAGCAGCAGCAGCAACAGCAGCAGCAGCAGCAGCAGCAGCAGCTTACTAAGAAGTCTGTAGTCTCTAATAGTGTCATAGGATGTTGTTTAAGGAGACTGTCTCTAAATTGTCCCCTTTTATTATATTCCTCTTGCTGCTGCTGCTGTTGCTGTTGCTGCTGCTGTTGTTGCTGTTGCTGTTGTTGCTGTTGCTGTTGTTGCTGTTGTTTGTGCTGTTGCTGTTGTTGTTGTTGCCGCTTCTTTTGCTGCTGCAGTAGGTTAATCTTGCGTGGATGTTTGCTGCTGCACTTTGCTGCTAGCAGCAGCGCAGCAGCAGCAAGTCCATTAAATAAAAAAGGAGACAAAAAGGAGACACTACTAAGACAGCAAGTTAATGAATTTATATCACGTAAATAAAAGGGTACAACATGGGGCCCCTCCTGCTGCAGTACCCTATTGGGGGGCCCCCCAAAGGCAATACCTTGGGGGCCCCCCTCCTTTAGTCTCCTTATTAATTCATTACTTACATTACGCCAAACTAACACTGCAGCAGACATAAACCTTTCCTCCTCCCGCTGCGGCTGCGGCTGCTGCTGTTGCTGTTGTTGCTGGTGCTGCTGTTGCTGCTGCTGCTGGTGCTCGTGCTGCTGGTCTAGCTGCTCCTTGTGGTGGCGGTGCTGCTGCTGCTCTTGCTGCTGCTGCTGCTGCTGCTGCATCAGTTCGACTATCTGCTGCTGTGCTGCTGCACCCATCAGCTCAGCTGTCTCCTTTAGGTGTCTCCTTACTAACTGGTTAAATAGCTGCTGCTCTTGGGGGGCCCCCTGTCTCCTTAGCTGCTGCTGCAGTAGGGGCCCCCTTGCCTTTGTCTCTGCTGCTCGCTGCATCCCCAGACATAACCCTGCTAAGTCCCTTAAGGAGGCATCCGCTAAAAAGCTGCTGCTGCTGCTGCTGCTGCTGCTGCTGCTGCTGAGGAGCACCCTTGGGAGGGAGACAAAAAGGGCCTCAGGAAATTGCTGCTGCTGTGCGCATGCAAGCATAGCTGCAGCAATATCGCGGCAAGAAGGTGGGGGGCCCCTAGGGGGCCCCTTAGTGGCCCCCCTGTAAGTACCCATTTGCTGCTCCATAGGTGACACATCAGGAGAAGAAGTGTCTCCACAGTTGCTGCTGCTTCGTGCTGCTGCTGCGGCTGCTGCTGCTGCTGTGGGGTCCCCCATCTTGCTGCATGCATATTTGCTGCGTTGCAGCAGCTCAGCAGCAGCAGCAGCACAAAGAGAAGGAGACACATGATTAACAGCAGCAAAGGACCATAAGACATTAGCTATTTGCTGCGCAGATAACAAAAGGAGACACTTAGGTAAAAGGAGACACCTTGATGCAGCATCAAAGAGACACTTAAAGGGGCCCCCTTCTGTCTCCTTGGGGGCCCCCAAAGAGGGGCCCCCTAAAGAGGTAGGGGGGCCCCCCTCTTCTCCTATATGCATATCTACTGTCCCCTCCTTTAATAAAGACACAATACCACCCTGCTGTTGCTGCTGCTGCACCTGCTGCTGTTGCTGCTGCTGTTGTTGCTGCAGCTGGTGCTGCTGTAGGGCGCGTATATTATGTCTTTGTCTATGTATAAGAGCAGCAAGAGTTTGCTGCTGTGCTGCTGCTGCTGCAGGGTGCCTATACACCCCAATCTTAGCTATTGACCATACTAGGGTAGATTGTCCCCTTCCTTCGAAGGCCTCTTGCTGCTGCAGAAAGGAGACAGCAACAGCAGCAAGTGTCTCCTTTGCTGCTGCATGCAGCTGATGAAGAGATGCTGCAGCAAACTCCCGCTGCTGCTGCTGCTGCTGCTGCTGAGGGGGCAAGGAGACTATTAAGGAGACACCTGATCTATCCAATGCAGTGGCGAGGCCCCACGCAATGTTACAAATATCTACGGGCAGCAGCAGCTCCTGCTGCTGCTGTTGCTGCTGCTGGTGCTGCTGTTGCTGCTGCTGCAGCAGAGGTCTAAGGACTGGCTGCAGCACGGCAACTGCAGCAAGAGCCAAAGGGACATCGCATGCACCAAGGGCCCCAAGGGCCCATAATGTATTGGAGACTAGCTGCCGCGTGCTGCTGCTCCTGCTGCAGTTGCTGCTGCTGTTGTTGTTGCTGCTGCTGCTGCTGTTGGCCTCAGCAAGAGCTTGTAGGTGCTGCAGCAGTTTGCTGCGGAGAGAACAGAAGGTGGGGTTGTTGTACAAATGTTTTAAGAAAGGAGGTATGGATGGTGGCAGCAGCAGTTGCTGCTGCTGCTGCTGCTGCTGCTGCTGTTGCTGCTGCTGCTTGTGGTGGTGCTTCTGCGGGATCTGATGCACTAAATCAACAGCAGCAAAAGCAGCACAGGCATCTGCAGCAGCAGCAGCAGCTGCTGCTGCTGCTGCTGCTCCCTGCTGCCTATGGAGACGACCTAAGAGAAGAAGAGCTGTTGCTGCATGCACAGCATCAAGGGATTTAATGTGCTGCTGGGCGTACAACAGCAGCGCAGCAATACCCTTCCTGCTGCTGCTGCTGCTGCTGCTACCTAAAGGAGACCCCCCACGCGCCAGCAGCCCCGCCATCAGCTGCCGGGCATTGTGGGGCCCCCGTGGGGTTTTCAAGGGGGCCCCCCTTTCCTGCATGTTGGGGACAAAGGAGACTCCTTCTTTCTTAGCGCTGCTGCTGCTGCTGCTGCTGTACGTATTGCTGCTGGTGCTGCTGCTGCTACTGCTGTTTCCTGGAGAGGCGACTGCAACGAATGGCCTCGTGCTGCAGAAGGACGGACCCCATAGACACCCTGCAGCAGCAGCAGCAGCACTTGGTGCATGCAGTGTCTTTGCAGCAGCAAGGCGCACAACAGATAGGGAATTATAGGACAAGCAGCAGCAACAGCATCTGCTGCTGATGCTGCTGCTGCTGCATCTACAGGGTCGGTGTGTGGCATGCGCATCGTACTGTTGCATTTGCTGCTGCGGCTGCAGCTGTAGCAACAAATGCCGCATCTGCTGCTGCTGCTGCAGCTGCTGCTGCTGCAGCACGTGCTGCAGCACGTTGCTCCTTCCACACACCACTGACAACAGCGCAGCAGTACCACACTTTCTGGGGGCCCCTAGAGGGGTCCCCAGAGGCAGGGGCCTCCCACATCGGGGCCCCACAGCTGGGGGCCCCACGCTTGGGGGCCCCCCTAGGGTAATTGGGAGAGGCCCTCTGGTCTTGAGGGCGCCCCAAGAGAGCGGTGTACCCTCCAGCCCCATATGTGGAGCCCTGGAGGCCCCCTGGAAGGGGCGGGGGCCTCCTATATAGGGGCGCATCGGGGCCCCTGGGGCCCCCCGGAGAGCAGCAGGAGGAGTTACAGATGTACAAGAGGGTACATAAAGGGTTATTATTATTCCTTTAGTAATAATAAATCATAAATAAAATTATATATGAATAAAAATAATAGCCAAGGGACAACTGGGGGCCCCTTGGGGCCCCCTGGGGCCCCGAAGGTACCTCCAATGTGAGCGGTCTTCGGCCAGTAGGGGCCCCCGTAGGCAAGAGGGTACTGAAGGGGGCCCTACTTCAACAGCAGCAACTGTTAATTATATAAAATAAATTAAAACCTTTTTTTATTGTTTATATAAAGAAAACAACAAAAAGAAAAAGGAGACAGGAAAAAGGAGACACTCCTATGCATGCCCCCCTACCCCTGGTAACCAATGGTCTCCTCGGTACAAGACACTGCAGCGAGCAGCTGAGGGGGCCCCTACGGGGGCCCCCTAACAGGCCCCCATAAGGGGCCCTCATAAAGGATGCTTAAGCATTTGGATGGGGGCCCCGCAATGGCGGACCCCTCCAACATTAGTCCCTATGGCACCGTACAACGCCAGCACGAAGCAAAAACAAGCAAACAGGGAATAGGGGCCCCCGACTGGGGGGGCCCCCATTCTCTTGAAGGGGCCCCACAGAAGGGAGGGGCCCCCTCGGAAGGGGAGGCCCACAGTACAAAAGAAGCACAAAATAATACGAAGTTATTTCCTCATTGTGCCTATCTCTGCTCTCTTCTGCAGACCGCCTAAGAGCCCCTTCCTCAATACCTCGCCATCAGTACCCAGGTGACTGGGGGGCCCCCCATGGGGCCCCTGAGGGGCCCGTCTTGCATTGAATTAGTAGTCTCCATGTTTAAATTTTCTCCATACAATAGGGACACGAGGGAAAAATACTTTATTTTCTTGACAGTCTCCTTGTGTCTCCTTATCCTTTATGGGGCCCCCTATGGGGTCTTGGGGGCCCCCCAGAGGGTCCTGGGGGCCCCCTGAGGGGCCCTTATTTCTACCAAATAGAGCAGCAGTTAGGGTTACGAATTCTTGAGGGTTTAGGGCTTGGGGTCTGAGGGTTTGGTACTCCTCAGGGATACAAACACCAGGAGGTAATATTGGCTAAGGAAAAAGAAAAAGGAGACAGGAAAAGGAGACACAAGGAGGAGACAAGAAAAGGAGATAAAAAAGGAGACAGGGAAAGGGGGCAATAAGAGGAGACAGGGAAAAGAGAGAGAATAAGATATATTAAGAAAAGGGGGAGGAGAAACAGGAGACAAGAAAAGGAGAAAAGGAGACAATAAAAAAAAATATAAAATAATAAAATAAAAAAAAAGGAGACAAAAAAGGAGACAAAAAAGGAGACAATAAAGGAGACAAAAAAGGAGACAATAAAGGAGACAAAAAAGGAGACAAAAAAGGAGACAAAAAATGAGACAATAAAGGAGATAAAAAAGGAGACAAAAAAGGAGACAAAAAAGGAGACAAGAGGAGATAAGGAAGAGACAAACCTTTAAGCTGTGCCGTAGCATCTTCCTCCGCTGCCCAAAAGCAGCAAACAACACCTGCAGCAGCAGCAGCAGCAGCAGCAACAGCAGCAGCAACAGCAGCAGCAGCAGCAACAGCAGCAGCAGCAACATCAGCAGCAGCAATAGGAAGGGACATAAAGAGATAGTGTGAATTCTTGCAGCAGCAGCAGTAGCAACAGCAGCGCAGCACAAATAACCAAAACAGCAGCAACTGCAGCAGCAGCAGCAAACGCATCCCTCCTCACTCCATCACCACCAACAACAGCAGCAACAGCAGCAGCAGCAGCAGCAGCAGCAGCAGCAGCAGCAGCAGACCTTCTTTAGATCTCTTGCATTAACACCATCAAGAAGTTCTTCGTCACTCTCATGACGAAAGTCAACGCGAACAACACCAGACTCAACCTACACATAAACCCTAAACCCTAAACCCTAAACCCTAAACCCTAAACCCTAGAGACTAGGAAGGCGATAACCTCCCTATGGCCCCGTCTAAAGGAGGGTCTGGGGACGTAACCTGCCTAAGGGTTTGCGACAATTGTAAGGGTTTAGGGTTTATGAGGGTTTATAAGGGTTTATAAGGGTTTACGAGGGTTTTATGAGGGTTTAGGGTTTATTAAGGGTTTAGGGTTTAGGGTTTATATATAATACCTTAGGTTGAGGATAAAATGCATGAGAAGGAATAGAGAATAAGAAGGAGGGTTTAGCAAGAAGAGAGAAAGCAACACTAAGACGACAATAACAACTGTCTCCTTTTTTTGCTACTAAACGCTGAATAAAAAAGAGACAAAAAAAAAAGAGACAAAAAAGGAGACAATAAAAGGAGACAATAAAAGGAGACAGTAAAAGGAGACAAAAAAGGAGACAAAAAAAAAGAGACAAAAAAGGGAGACAAAAAGGAGACAAAAAGGAGACAAAAAGGAGACAAAAAAAGGAGACACAAAAAGGAGACACAAAAAGGAGACAAAAAAGGAGACAAAAAAGGAGACAAAAAAAGGAGACAAAAAAAGGAGAAAAAAAAAGGGTTTATGTTACTTGTGCAACTTCCTTCTGTAACGTCACGACAGCCAAGTCAATAAATTGACGACAATCCAATAAACAGAAGAGGAGCTGAAGCAAACCCTAAACCCTAAACCCTAAACCCTAAACCCTAGAATGTAAACCCTAAACCCTAAAATGTAAACCCTAGAGGGGAAGTGGCAAAGGACGCGAGTTCGTTGAAAACCCTAGCAGACAAGATAGTCTGATGATCAATGACGTCAATAAACAGGAAATAGGGTTTAGGGTTTAGGGTTTAGGGTTTGGAGATTAGGGTTTAGGGTTTGGGGAGAATACCTGACTGGTGAGGTAAAAAGGAAGATTGCCAACAATTCGCAGTCTCTTCATGTGGTGACCAAGATAAGGCCAATTCACCTGCACCCCAAACCCTAAACCCTAAACCCTAAACCCTAATCTCCAAACCCTAAACCCTAGTCCCAGATGCAAACCATAAACCCTAAACCCTAAACCCTAATTGAGACCTCCCTCAGTTCGCAATTTCAAAACTCGCACATCAACTCCTCCAACGCAACGACCCCTAAGCTGCACCTTCAAACCCTAAACCCTAAACCCTAAACCCTAAACCCTAATTACCTGTAAGACGTCCTCATGTAGCATCTGTAGGCCGGGGAATCTTTGACTAAGAAGAGCGATTGCCCTTGGATCTATTTCTACTGCTGAGGAGACAAAAAGGAGACAAAAAAAAGTGTCTCCTTTTTTGTCTCCTTTTATAGAAAAAAAAAGTGTCTCCTTTTTTTCTCTCTTTTTTATTAAGAAAAAAGGAGACACTTTATTATACAAGAAGAAAAGGAGACACTTTCTTATTAAGAAAAAAAAAAAAAAAAAAAAAAAAAAAAAG
>NW_013563909.1:0-6826 GCF_000499605.1 Eimeria maxima | reverse complement strand
AAAAAAAAAAAAAAAAAAAAAAAAAAAAAAAGGAGACACTTTTTTATTAAAAAAAAAAAAAAAAAAGAATAAAAAAGGAGACACTTACCTAGCATATCTGGATATAAGGGGAATAATACACGAGTAAGGGCCCCTGTACCAGGGCCCACCTCTACTACCCTACTAAGGGACGGCTGCTGCTGCTGCTGCTGCTGCTGCTGCTGCTGCTGCTCCCTTTTATCTGCAGCAGCAACAGCCCCCTTAAATGCCTTAACTATACGACGGCAAATGTTTGCATCTGCAAGAAAATTTTGCCCTAAACTCTGCTTTGGCCTAAGAAACAACACAAACCCTAAACCCTAAACCCTAAACCCTAAACCCTAAACCCTAAACCCTAAACCCTAAACCCTAAAATATCTTGGTCAATACAGACAAATAAACAAATAAATAAATATATAAAATAACACAAACTAATAAATAATAGCAAACAAAACAGCAAGACATCAACGCATGCAAACTATGCGCTGCATAAGTGTTCCCTGGGGGCCCCTGAAGGCCCCTTTAGGCACTAGAGACCCCTTGGGGGGCCCTTAGGGGGGCCCTGTGGGGCCCCAGAGGGGGCACCTTAATTATACCCCAAATAGTACCCACCGGAATTCTCCTCTTGGCAGCCTAGCAGATGTACCCTGTTGGCTATGCTGCCCGCTGGGGGCCCCCTCTGGGGGCCCCCCATCGCTTATTCCCTGTAGACTACCCAATTCTTCTCCTTCTTGTTTAGGGGGGCCCCCCTCCTCTAAAGGGTCTTCCTTAAGAGGGAATATCTCGAGGTTATCAAAGGGACGAAAGGAGGACCGGGTACCAGCGGGGGGCCCCCTGTTCTCTATGCTGGGGGGCCCCCCTCTCCTTTCTTCAGAGGGCCCCCCCCCTCTTAATAGCCCTACAGGGTCCTCCTTGGAGGGTTCAGAGGGGGGCCTCTCTCGGCGGTTTTGAGGAGGGGGGGCCCCTGAGGGCCCCCCTGCTGCTGCTGCTGCTGCTGCTGTGAGGGCCCTTGTTGCTGCAGCAGGAGAAGGGAATATACTTGGGGAGGGGATAAAGAAAGGAGACAACCGCTGCTGCTGCTGCTGCCGCTGCTGCTGCTGCCTCAGCTGCGGTGAACATACAGCAGGATGGACTGCTGCAGCAGCAGCAGCAGCAGCAACTAAGACCCAAAGACACACAGAAGCTCCCCCTAGGGGCCCCATTTGTCGGGGGCCCCTCTCCCCTCTTTTCTTCCCTTGCTTCCTTGCTGCAGGGTATGGAGGGGGCCCCCCTTTGTCTAGCAGCAGCAGCTGAGAAAGAGGGTATGATCTAGGGGCCCCGGGGGCCCCCCTTCCTGTCTTTTATTGGGTATAAAAAGATAGAGAGAATAAAACCTAATCAATAGTATAAAAGGGTGCAGCAGGGGGCCCCTTTTTGTTGCAAGGTTTAAAGGGGCCCCCCGTAGTGTGTGGTGGAGACGAGGGGGGGCCCCCCTCTCTCCCCTCGCGGCAGCCGTGGGGCCCCCCTTCGTGCTGCTTCTTCTGTTGCTGCTGCTGTTGCTGCTGCGTGTTTTTGTTCTTTTGTCTTCTTTTCCTTCGTTATAATAAATAAATAAATAAATAAACATAAAAAAGAAAATAAACAACAGGGGCCCCCCATCATGAAGAGGGGCCTCCTTAGCTGCAGCGCAGCATTTGTATCAGCTATTTGTTTTGCTGCAGCAGGGGGGCCCCCCCGTTCTTTTCTTTTTTCTTCTTTGTACCCTTTTGCCAATAAACCCTATTTATTTAATTCTTCTTCTTTATATAGAGGTATATTTAACAATAAAAGAGGTACGTATACACCTGAGGGGGGCCCCTAGGGGGCCCCTATATTGCCCGTCGCTGGCGTTATAGTACCACAGTAGTACCCCGTGGCTGCTGCTACCACTACTGCTGCTGCTGCTGCTGCTGCTGTAGTTCTGCGCAGGTGGGTCTGCTGCTGCTGCTGCTGCTGCAGTGTATATTTATGGTATTTTCTTGCATTGTGTGCTAAAAAAAGTAAATAAATTAAATTAATTTACTTAATTAAGTATTAGGTATTATTTATTTTCTTTATTTGCTGCTGCTGCTGCTTCTTTGCTGCAGCATTCGTTCGTGCTGCAGCTAATCTGCGACGCAGGGGGTCTATTCGTCATACGTTAAAACAGCAGCAGCAGCAACAGCAACAGCAGCAGCAGCAGGAAAAGAGACTGCAGCAGCTGCTATATATACCTCCTTCTTCTTTATATTCTTCTTTTTCTTCCTCATTAACAAGACAAACATCTGCTGCTGCTCGTGCTGCTGCAGCAAGAACGTTGATGCAGCACCGTCGCTGTCTTTCTGCTGCTGTAGTCTGTCTTTCTGCTGCTGCTGCTGCTGCTGCTGCTGCTCCTATTGCTCCTCCCTCTATAACAATGACGGCATTAACAGCAGCAACAGGTGCAGCAGCAGCGTCAGGTGGCAGTGCCACCGTGACCACTGTATCTCCTGCTGACACTCAACAGCAGCAGCAGCAGCAGCAGCAGCAGCAATTGCTGCTGCGCCCTACAAAAGAACCAAAAGAAAAAAGAAGAGAAGATTATAAACCTACAGATTATATTATTGATCATGTTGATCTTTGCTTCCGTCTTGATGCAGAAAATACAGAGGTAAACATGCAGCAGCAGCAGCAGCAGCAACAGCAATAGGAGCAGCAGCAGCAGCAATAGGAGGAGGAGCAGCAGCAGGAGATGGGCATTAGTACGATGTATCATTGATGTAGCAGCAGTAGCAGAACACACAACACTGCTGCTGCTGCTGCTGTAGCAGCAGCAGCAGTGTGCTGCAGCAGCAGGAGCAGCAGCAGTAGAGTGGAGGCACAGCTGTAGTGTTGTTTCCCAGAACAAGGGTTTAGGGTTTAGGGTTTAGGGTTTAGGGTTTACACTTTCCCATACAAAGAAGCATCTCTAATACCACCTAAACCATCGTTTTTTCTGCTGCTCTTTCTGCTGCTGTTGCTGCTGCTGTTGCTGTTGCTGCTGCTGTTGCTGTTGCTGCTGCTGCAGGTAACATCTATATTAACGATGCGAAGAAGAGAAGGAACCCCTCCTGTAGATCTTCGTTTAGATGGCGAGGGTTTAGATTTACGGGGTTTATGGGTAGATAATAAGGAGGTCCCCCCAGTAGGTGGGGCCCCCTCATCAGGGGCCCCTTCATCAGGGGCCCCCTCATCAGGGGCGCAATTAGAAGAAGGGTACAGTATAGATAATGAGGGTTCATTAATAATCCCTTATTCTCTTCTTCCTTCTGCAGCAGGAAAAGGGTTTATAATAAAAAATATAGTGTATATAAACCCTAATAATAACCTTAAATTATCAGGGTTATATAAGACGGGGGTTTTATTATGTACACAATGCGAGGCAGAAGGGTTTAGGAGAATTACTTATTATATAGATAGACCTGATGTTATGGCTACATTCAAGGTAAACCCTAATAAACCCTAATAAACCCTAATAAACCCTAATAAACCCTAATTTATACTTAACAGTTTTTTTTCTCGTTAAATTCATGTATAATTAACTATATATAATAATATACCCTAAACCCTAATTTAGGGTTTATATATTCTAGGGTTTAGGGTTTATTAGGGTTTATTAGGGTTTGTATTGTATTGTATTATAGGTTCGTATAGAGGCAGATAAGAAATTGTACCCTATATTATTAAGTAATGGTAATCTAATAGAGGAGGGGCCCCTAGAGGGGGCCCCCAATAAGCACTATGCTGTATACGAGGACCCATATAAGAAGCCTTGTTATTTATTTGCTCTTGTTGCTGGTCCTCTAACATATATTGAAGGAAATTATAAGACAATGGTAAATAAACCCTAAACCCTAAAACCCTAAAACCCTAAAACCCTAAACCCTAAACCCTAAACCCTAGATAATGAACTATAGAGAATAATATAGTGTTATAACCCATCAATATAGAGTATATAATATAAATAATAATAATAAATAAATAAATAAAAATAAAAATATAAATATAAATGTGTATATATATATACAGAGTGGTAAGAATATAATAATACGTATATATAGTGAATTAGAAGAAAAAGAGAAATATAAATTATTATTTGCATTAAATTCAATAAAAAAAAGTATTTATTGGGAAGAATATGAATATAAAAAAGAATATGATTTAAATATATTTAATATTGTATGTGTAAGAGATTTTAATATGGGGGCTATGGAGAATAAATCTCTTAATATATTTAATTCTTCTCTTCTTCTTGCTGATCCTAAAACTACTACAGGTATTTATCTATTTCTTATAAATGTAGCAGCAAATGCAGCAGCAAATGCAGCAGCAAATGCAGCAGCAAATGCAGCAACATATGCAGCAACAAATGCAACTGCTCCAGCAATTATACGGAAAAAGTTACACTCTTTATACCTATATATACAGATAGGCTGCTGCTGCTCTTGCTGCTCATGCTCATGCTCATGATGTTGCATGTAGTGCAGCAGCAGCAGCAGCAAGAGCAGCAGCAGCAGCAGCAGCAGCAAGAGCAGCAGTAGGAGGAGGTCCTTGTTTTTATGTCTGCAAGTGTGTAAACCCTAAACCCTAAATTAGGGTTTATGTATATGTGTGTGTATATATACAGATGCTGAGTATGAGAGGATATTAGGTGTTGTTGGTCATGAATACTTTCATAACTGGACAGGAAATAGGGTTACATGCAGGTACGTAAACCCTAAACCCTAAACCCTAATTTAGGGTTTACAGTTACAGTTTTAGATATAGACACAGGTTGCTGCAGTACAATTGCTTGTTTAATTAAAGGGTTTAATATATTATTATTATTATTATTATTTATTAGGGTTTATGCCTCTTGTTGGATATTTTGAGGGTTTAGGGTTTAGGGTTTAGTAAAAGGTATATATATACACATATAAATGTTCATAGAATATATCTTTTTTCCTCGTTTTTTTTGCTTATTTATTTTTTATTAATATAATAATTAATATAAATAAATATTTATAAATAAATATTTATTTATTTATTTATAGGGATTGGTTCCAATTAACCCTAAAAGAGGGTCTAACAGTATTTAGGGATCAACAATTCTCTGCTGCAGTAGGGTCTGCAGCAGTAAAAAGAATAGATGATGTTTCTTTCTTACGGGCACATCAATACCAAGAAGATGCAGGACCCATGAGTCATCCTATTCGTCCTGAATCTTATATAGCTATGGATAACTTTTATACACTAACTGTATACGAGAAAGGAGCAGAGGTCGTAAGAATGTCCGTAAACCCTAAACCCTAAACCCTAAACCCTAAACCCTAAAAAAATCCAACATTTTTAAGTCTAGTTGTTATTCATGAGTCATCCTATTCGTCCTGAATCTTATATAGCTATGGATAACTTTTATACACTAACTGTATACGAGAAAGGAGCAGAGGTCGTAAGAATGTCCGTAAACCCTAAACCCTAAACCCTAGCTCTAAACCCTAAACCCTAAAAAAATCCGAAATGTTTAAGTCTAGTTGTTGTTCATTAGTTATCCTATTCTTTCTGAGTCCTGTATAGCCATGGATAACTTTTATATATTTACTGTCTATGAGGAGGGAACAGAGGTTGTACGGATATCCGTAAACCCTAAACCCTAAACCCTAGCTGTAAACCCTAAACCCTAAAAAAATAAATCTCACATTTTTATGTTTTATTGTTCATGAGGTATCCTATTCATATTAAGGTATATATTGTTATGAATAACATTTATATATTGATGGTTTATTACCAGACCCTAAACCCTAAACCCTATTGAAAACCCTAATTGTAAACCCTAATTGTATATAAACCCTCATAATATGTGTATTTGTGTATAATATCCCCTCTCTTCCTCCTCGTATATCAATGATATATAAGGGTTTAGGGTTTAGGGTTTATATATGTATATATGTATATATATATATAGGTACCATACCTTATTAGGTCGTGAGGGTTTCCTTAAGGGTATGGATCTATACTTCCAACGTCATGATGGACAAGCAGTTACTTGTGATGATTTTAGACAGGCAATGGCTGATGCTAATAATAGAGATCTAACACAATTCGAGAGATGGTACTCACAGGTAGGGGGTTTAGGGTTTATCAGGGTTTAGGGTTGAGGGTTTAGGGTTTAGGGTTTACGGTTTATGAGGGTTTGGGAGGGTTTAGGGTTTAGGGTTTAGGGTTTGGGAGGGTTTAGGGTTTAGGGTTTTTAGAGTTAGTTGGGATGATTTTAGATAAGCCATGGAGGGAGGTGGTACGCACGGGTAGGGTTTAGGGTTTATGAGGGTTTAGGGTTTATGAGGGTTTATGAGGGTTTAGGGTTTAGGAATTTTTTTTTTTTTTCTGCATGCAGTCTGGTACACCAGTAGTAACAATATTAGAGAAGAGATGGGACAGCAGCAGCAGCAGCTACGTGCTGCGCCTGCAGCAGCACACTCCTCCGTCCCCTCAGCAACCAATCAAGAAACCTTTACATATACCTATTGCTATTGGTCTTATAGGGAAAGAATCCAAAAAAGATCTACTTAATCCTCCAACTAAGGTACTTTTATAGCTGCTGCTGCTGCTGCTGCTGCTGCTGCTGCTGTTGGTTGTGGTGGTGTATTTAGTGTATAAATATATAAAAATAAATACATACGTATATATATAAATAAATCTAATTAAATAAGGATTAAATAAATAAACAAGATAAATAAATAAAATAAATAAATAAATAAAATAAATAAATAAATAAATAAATGTATATATATATATATATATATATATATATATA
>NW_013563907.1:18843-20157 GCF_000499605.1 Eimeria maxima | reverse complement strand
TTTTTTTTTTTTTTTTTTTTTTTTTTTTTTTTTTTTTTTTTTTTTTTTTTTGCTGCTGCTGCTGCTGCTGCTGCTGCTGCTGCAGTTGCTGCTGCTGCTTCTGGTGTTAGTGGTGCTGCTGCTCTTATTGCGGTTGCTGTTGCCCTTATTCCTGCCTGGCCTTGCTGCCCTTGGCGCCCTTGGCGCCCTTGATGCCCTTGCTGCTGGTGCTGCTGCTTGCGCTGCTGCTGCTGCTGCTGCTGCTGCTGCTGCACGGTTCTGCAACCCCACAGACGAGCAGGAAGCAGCAGCAGCAAAAAACTGCATGCAAAAAGAAAATAAATAATTTTTTATTTTTTTTAATTATTTTTAATTAATAAAATAAATAAATATAATTAATTAATTACTTTATTGACGCCTTAGACAGAGAGCTCGCTGCTGCTGCGCGGGAGTGCTGCTGCTGCTGCTGCTGCACTTGCTGCTGCTGCTGAGGGGCTGTGCTGCTGCTGCTGCTGCTGCTGCTCCTTACTCTTAATTTATATATTTTACTTATTATTAATAAATTTATTTATTTATTTATTTTTATTAATATAAATAAATACCAATAATAGGGTTTGCTGCTGTTTATAATAAGGGGGCTTATTGGGGGGCAAGGCTGCTGCTGCTGCAGCTGCTGCGGCTGCTGCTACTACTTACTACTCCTTGGGGAGTGAGAGAGTGCCCGGCAGCAGCAGCAGCAGCAGCAGCAGTAGCAGCAGCAGCAGCAGCAGCAGTAGCAGCAGCAGCAGTAGCAGCAGCAGATCTTGTCTTTTTTGCATCAATTAAAGTCTCTTCTTTTAGATTTTGAATTAGCAGCCACCATGTCAGCAGAGGAAGCAAGCAACGGTGCTGCAGCAGCAGCAGCAGCGCAGCAGCAGCAGCAGCAGCTGCTGCAGCAGCAGCAGCAGGATGCCGGTATTCCTCAAATACCTGGGTCTAATGAAGGCCAAGGAGTTAGCGAGGGTTTACAAGGTGGTGGTTTAGCAGATGGTTATGATAACAGGTCCTATGGGGGGGAGCAGCAGCAGCAGCAGCAGCAGCAGCAGCAACAGCAGCAGCAGCAGCAGCAGGGGGATTCACACCCACCCACAACCATGACAGAGGAGGAAAGAACAGCAAGAAAAATATTCGTTGGAGGGCTCAACAGAAATACTACAGGTCTGCTGCTGCTGCTCCTGCAGCTCCTGCTGCTGCTGCTGCTGCTGCTGCTGCTGCAGTTTCTAGTCCTGCTGTAGAAGCAGCAGCTGCTGCATGCTTGCTGCTGCTGCATTTACTATCAACTTTGCTCGAAACCCT
>NW_013563907.1:15000-16243 GCF_000499605.1 Eimeria maxima | reverse complement strand
TTTTTTTTTTTTTTTTTTTTTTTTTTTTTTTCTTTTTTTTCTTTATAGAGGTCTTAAAGGAATTCTTTTCGCGGTTTGGCGAATTAACTTCTGCAAGTGTTATGGTCGACAGAGAGACCAACAGACCCAGAGGTACGATTAGGGTTTAGGGTTTAGGGTTTAGGGTTTAGGGTTTACGTCTAGGGTTTAGGGTTTATATATATAGTGTTTAGGGTTTATAGATGGGGTTTAGGCTGTTTAAGGGTTTGGCTTTTAGGGTTTAATTGGTGTACAATTGGGTGTGTGATGGGAAATTAGGGTTTAGGGTTTAGGGTTTAGGGTTTATGTGCAGGATTTGGTTTTATCATATACAAAAACCCCGAAGATGCAGAGAAAGCCCTCGGCATTCACAAGGATCTTGGCCCCAATGTAAACCCTAAACCCTAAACCCTAAAAATATAATTCTCTGAACCCTAGTAGCAACAAACCCTAGGCCCTCGCACAAATAGTCAGAAAACGGCATAAAGACCTTAATAAATATTCTTAGATACCCTTAGTTGTATATTAGGGTTTACAAGTGTTTATGAGGGTTTAGGGTTTAGGGTTTAGGGTTTCGTAGTGTTACTCAGTGTGTGAATAAGCCATCATTTTTTTTTGTTTTTTTTGTATACCCCCTTCCTATATATAAGAAAATAAATATAAATAGAGAATAATAAATAAATAAGGATAAATAATAAATAAATAAATAAATAAATATATTATATTTCCTTACAGGCAGAGGCAAAAAGAGCACAGCCCCGTAGCCAGACGTCACGCATGCGAATGTTTGGTATGGGAGGAATGCCTATGGCTGGTGGCTATAGATTCGAGGATCCACGATTTGCTGTATCTAGATCAGGTATATATATATATATATTTATAAACCCTTTTTTAGGGTTTATATATATTTTATTTCTTATTTTTATCTATTTATACTTATTTGTCTCTTCTTCTTCTTTCTTTTTATACCCTATTCGCCTTTTTTTACTCTTTTTATTCATTTTTTTCTCTTTTTTTTCTTTCTTTATTTCTTTTTTTTTCTTCCCTCCTTATTCATTTATTCTTATAAATAATAATTACTAATTATTTATTTATTTAATTTATTTATTTATTTATTTTATTTATTTATTTATTTTATTTATTTATTTATTTATTTATAGGCTATGGTGGATCAGGAGGCCCACAGATGTATGGCGGTTATAATTACGCCTATCATCCTTATTAT
>NW_013563907.1:5000-10000 GCF_000499605.1 Eimeria maxima | reverse complement strand
TTGCTGTTGCTGCTGCATCCTTGGGTCTATTTCCTCTTGCTGCTGCTGCTGCTGCTGCTGCTGTGTTTTTTCAGCAACATTTGAAGAATACCCAGAAGAAAGTACGACTTTATCTGCAAACCCTAAACCCTAAACCCTAAACCCTAATTTATCTACTTGGCACAATAAAAGAAATACAGCAGCAATGGGCTGCTGATAAATCCTTAGGGTTTAGGGTTTAGGGTTTAGGGTTTGTGTGTTTGTAGGCCGGGCATATTTACAGCGAATTGCAGCAGAGGAGAGGAAGCAACTACAACCAGGTCTGTATATTTATTTTATTTATTTATTTATTTATTTATTTAAATATATAAATAAAAATAAATAAATAAATAAATAAATAAATAAATAAACCCTTGTGTCTGTATTGCATGCAGGAGAAGTATTATTTGTTCCTTCCTTGGGGTGTACAGACAACTCTCCTCTATTTGCATTCCTTGCTATGCCTTATTACTTCCGTATGCTGCTGCTGCTTGTGCTGCTGCTTGTGCTGCTGCTTGTGCTGCTGCTGCTTCTGCTGCTACTGCTGCTGTTGTTGCTGCTGTTGTTGCTGCTGCTGCTGTTATGCCATTGCTTCTGCTGCTGCTGCTATCATTCCCTTTGCTGCAGCAAACCCACTCAGTCTTCAGCAGCAACAGCAGCAGCAACAGCAGCAGCAGCAAGAGCAGGAGCAGCAGCATGAGTAATTATTTGTGTGTGTATATTTGTTGCATGCAGAGGGCAGCAGCAGCGAAGCATCTCGTCGTTTATTGCATGCATGCCGTGAATTATTCAAAACCCTAAACACTAATCGTATTCAATCCGTCATTATTCCTTTCTTAGGGTTAGGGGTTTATGGATATAAACCCTACAGGGCTGCACATATTATTATACAAACTGCTGTTGAGGAAATACTACAAGTAAGCAGAAACGGTCGAGGGTTTAGGGTTTAGGGTTTATAAAGAGGGTTTAGGGTTTGTATGAGGGTTTAGGGTTTACAATGAGGGTTTAGGGTTTATGGGTATGATTAGTGTTTACATTCATGTTTAGATGTATTCTTCGTCTTTGCCCTTGTATTTATATTGTATATTGTATATTGTATATTTTATATTTTTTAGGGTTTAGGGTTTAGGGTTTAGGGTTTAGGGTTTAGGGTTTAGGGTTTATGCCTATAGGTGGATGCTATATCTCCTCAATATAATTTGAATAGAGTGGATATTGTAGAGATTGATTTAACAGCAGCAGCAAATGTTGCTGCTGCTGTTAGAGAAACAGAAACTATCTGGATACCTGAGAAACAGGTACTGCTGCTGCTGCTGCTGCTGCTGCTGCTGCTGTTGTTGTTGTTGTTGCTGCTGCTGCTGTTGCTGCTTCTGCTGCTGTTTTCTCTTTTTTTTTTCTTCTTTGTTTCTTTTCTTAGGGTTTAGGGTTCTTTTATTTGGTTGTTTTATAATTGCTGTCTGTTAAACAATTATATTCTTTAAATTAGGGTTTAGGGTTTAGGGTTTAGGGTTTAGGGTTTATGTATTAGGTGATAAGTGCACCAGAGTATTATAGTCGTCAATGCCGTCGTCTTCTTTCTGTTCCTGATTCTATCTTATACTTCTGTAGACGCCATTCAAGGGTTTCCTTTAAAAAGGTATAGTTGCAAGGGTTTAGGGTTTATTAGGGTTTAGGGTTTATTAGGGTTTATTAGGGTTTATTGGGGTTTATTAGGGTTTAGGGCTTACGAGAGTTTACAAGGGTTTATGAGGGTTTATGAGAGTTTATGAGGGTCTACGAGGGTTTATTAGGGTTTATTAGGGGGATATGCGTCTCTTTGGCGCAGGGCTTGGGGGGGATTGTATGGCGTACGGGTTTAGGGTTTAGGGTTTAGGGTTTAGGGTTTATGTGCAGCACCATGGGGTAATTAGACGACAAAGGAAACACTACTTCTCTAATATTAGACCTCTTCTTTGGCGAGCATCGAGGGTTTTGCAACCTCCTCCTTTCTTGGTTAGTTCATCCTAGGGTTTAGGGTTTAGGGTTTAGGGTTTAGGGTTTGGGGGTATATGAATGTTTTTCTTTTTTTTTGTTTCTTTTTACTGATAGGGTTTAGGGTTTGCTTTCCTCCCTTTTTTCTTTTTTATTTTTCCCCAATTAATTAATTAATTAATTAATTAATTAATTACATTTATTTATTTATTTATTTATTTATTTGTGTATACAGGTATTAAAACATTCAGGTGTATCTGCAGCTAAGCAATTATCCCCTCGTATATTTTACTATCGTGGTGTATCATCATTATTATTTTCTCCGCGTTTATCATCAGGATTTAATTGTTTAAGGATAAAAAGGGATGGACAATTTGAAGGAATTAATAAAATGCCTAATATATCTGAAAAAGCTAGACCTAGGCTTTAAAATAAAGGGTTTAGGGTTTAGGGTTTAGGGTTTAGGGTTTAGGGTTTAGGGTTTGGGTGGGGGAGGGAGCGCGACTTCGCGAAAAAAAGACTATAATCATTTTTTCTTATGATGGATCCAACTAAATAATTATTATTTATTTTTATTAATTAATTATTTTTATTATTTATTATTTATTATTTATTATTTATTATTTATTATTTATTATTTATTTATGTATATTATTATTGTTTTTTATTATATAGTAGTATTTACCCTTAGGGAACAAGAGGGTTTAGATTTATTTTATTTATTAATATTCTCTTTTAGATTAAATATTCTTCTGAGGGTTAGGGTTTACGATTTATAGGGGTTTATACAACAGTTAGGGTTTAGGGTTTAGGGTTTGGGTGCCAATAGTGGATTAGGGTTTAGGGTTTAGGGTTTAGGGTGTGTGTAGGAACTGAGGGTTAGTTAGGGTTAGGGTAAAGAGACTAACGATACTCACGAGGAAGAGTAAACCCTAAACCCTAAAACCCTTTAAACATATTAATTATATTCATCGTACACACCAACTGCTAAACCCTAAACCATAGAGAAGTGTGACAGAGATGCAAGCAGCAACACTAAACCCTAAACCCTAAACCCTAAACCTCCAAATACTCTTTGCTTCCTTGATTATTAGTTCTTGAAACTCATGCCTATGTAGATTTTTGTCACCTAAGAAGTAGGGTTTAGGGTTTAGAGATTAGGGTTTAGGGTTTAGAAACTAGGGTTTAGGGTTTAGGGTTTAGGGTTTGGCAGATTCCTTCGGTGTGGGGCCCGTCGACAGCCCCACAGTGTGTCTTTTTGTGTTTTCTTCTTCGTCATCCTTTTAATTTAGGGTTTAGGGTTTATTGTTTTATTAAATTATAATTAAATAATTAAATAAAAAATACAATAAACAACAAGAAGGGCCTCTCCTCCCTTGGGGCCCCCATCCGTCTGCGTGCGGTGGAAGGGGGCCCCCCAACGGCTCCCTCCAGCACTAAACCCTAATCATTAAACCCTAAACCCTAAACACTAAACCCTAAAAGTAGGGTCAAGCAAATATGTCGCGAGAAGGAGGCCCGGGGGCCCCCAAAGTTAAGAAAGAAAGGGGGGCCCCCCCCGCAGTACCCCGAAAGGGCCACAAGGAAGAGCAGGAGGCCCCTGCAGCAGCAGCAGCAGAAACTGCAGCAACAGCAGCAACAGCAGAAACAGCAGCAACAGCAGCAGTTAAAGTGAAGAAGGAGAAAGACGGAGCCGCTGAACAGCAACAAAAGAAACACAACAAGCAGCAACAGCAGCAACAGCAACAGCAGCAACAGCAACAGCAGCAACGAAGGGCCCCCAAGTCCTCTTCTCATAGTTCTTCCTCTACCCCAGATGAACCCCAAGAGGTTATAGAGGGGCCCCCTAAGGGGCCCCTGAAAGGGGCCCCAAAATCCCGCCGGGGGGCCCCCAGAGAGGGTACAGCTATGGATTCATCATCTGAGCCTTCTGAGGCTCCCAGACGAGTGCCCCCTTCTAAAGGGCTCCCAGATGGTGGGCCCCCCTTAGGGCCCCCTAAGGGGGCCCCCTTGGGGGCCCCAAAAGAGGAAGGGGGCCCCTCAAAAAGGTATATGAATTTATTAAGGGTAAAGAATGTAATGGAGGAAGAAGGAGAAGAAGAATTATTATCTGATGATGATGAAGATATAAACAGAATAGGAAATGTACCTCTATGGTGGTATGATAAATATAAACATATTGGTAAACCCTAAACCCTAAACCCTAAACCCTAATTAACCCTAATTAACCCTCATAAACCCTAATTAACCCTCATAAACCCTAATAAACCCTCATAAACCCTAATACACCTTAAACCCTAATGTATACTAGTATATATATAATGGTATATAATTGTTATGTTTCTTACAGTCTATACGCTCGTAAACCCTCATAAATCATCATTAACCCTCATAAACCCTCATAAACCCTCATAAACCCTCTAAACCCTAATAAACCCTTATACACACTGTAAACCCTCATAAACCCTGGTAAACCCTCGTGAATCCTGTAGTAAACCCTTTTATGTGACGATAAACCCTCGCATAATTGAGTATTATAAACCCTAGCTAGGATATATATAAACCCTTTTTTAGGGTTTACTAAACCCTAAATATACACCACACTTCCTCTATTTTATCTAAAAAACCCCAGAAACCGCCAAATCCTCTCCCAAACCCTAAACCCTAAACCCTGAACCCTAATTGTATTTGTATGTAGGTTATGATAGTGAAGGAAGAAGAGTAGAAAAGAAGAAAGAAGTATTTGGTGGTGGGGCAGTAGATGATTTATTATTAGAGGAAGAAAAAGGAGACAAAGATAGACAAATAAAAGATATAAAAAATAATAGAATTGTTACTCTTACGGATACAGATATGCAGGTATTATTTATTACTCCTGCTGCTGCTGCTGCTGCTGCTTGTGATTCTGGTTGTGCTGCTGCTGCTGCTGCTGCTGCAGTTGTTGCTGTTTCTTTTGCTGCTGTTGTTATTGTTGTTGCTGCTGCTACTCCTTCTGCAGTTTCTGCTGTTGC
>NW_013563906.1:0-13462 GCF_000499605.1 Eimeria maxima | reverse complement strand
AACTATAAAAAAAAGAAGAAAAAAAAAAGAAAAAAAAAAAAAAGAAAAAAAAGAAGAAAAATAAATAAAAAAATACATACTGTAATAATAGTGCAAGTGGTATACATATATACATATTTAATTATAATTTAATTAATATAATTAATTAAATTGAATTAAATTAAATTAAAGTAAATTAAATTAAATTAATTTAATTTAATATAAAAAGAAAGTTAAGGAATTAAGAATAGGAAGGAGAAGAAAGAAGAAGAAAGAAAAAGAAAGAAAAAGGAGGAAAAAACAAGAAAAAGAGGTAAAGAATAAGAAAAAAGAAGAAGAAGAAAAAAAGGAGGATAAAATATAAACAACAGCAACAAGACCAATCAATAATAATTAAATAAATAAATTAATTAAATTAATTAAATTAATTAATTAATTTAATTTAATTTAATTTAATTAAATTTAATTGTATTTACTTTTCTTAATCCTCTAGGCTCAGCAACCCTAAAGAAGAAAAGTTTATTTAATTTTTCTTCTTGTGTAATAAAAAATCTTTTGTTTTGTTCAATCCAACAAGAAAAAGAAGAAAAAGATTTATTTTGTATTTCTGCACATTTTAATAGATTTGCTAGTACTACACGTCTTGTTCTTGGCTCTATTACACGTCTGTATATATATATATATAAATACATAAACAGAGAAAAAAAAAAAGAGAAAATATATATTCTTATTTATTTATCTAGTTATTTATCTTATTAGTTTTTATCTAGCTTTTTGTTGTTTTAGGGGGGGGAAAAAAAATTCATTTTTCTATTATTAGGAAATTAGGGTTTAGGGTTTAGGGTTTAGGGTTTAGGGTTTATAGGTGTAAGAATTCTGTCGGATATATTTCATTATAATAATCTAAAAAGACGATTTATATTTTTATTTTATTTTTTTTTTTTTTTTATAAAATGAGAAAATTAGGGTTTAGGGTTTACTAGGGTTTACTAGGGTTTAGGGTTTAGGGTTTAGGGTTTAGGGTTTAGGGTTTACAGGTGTAAGAATTCTGTTTGATAGATTTCGTTAGGATAATCTAAAAAGACGATTTTTTTTTCTTCTTTTGTTTTTGCTGTTAACATTTGCGCCTTAAGAGGAAGACGGGACTCACAACTAAATCCTTCTATAAAAGGACGCTAAATATACACACACATAATATATTTATTTATTTATTTATTTATTTATTTATTTATTTTATTTATTTATTTATTTATTTATAGTATAATTACTTTATATACAATCGAACCCTAAACCCTAAACCCGCTAAACCCTAAACCCTAAAACCCCTAAACCCTAAACCCGCTAAACCCTAAACCCTAAACCCTAAACCCTAAACCCTAAACCCTTACTGTTCCTCCTCTGGTGAGTTCATCATCCCATAGAGCAATTTCTGCCTTTCTTTGTTCTTCTGTTGTATTAGATATTGCCCATTGTCTTTGTGTAGTTATCCAATTAAGACACCAATCTACTGCTTCCTCAAAGGTAATTGCTGCTTCTGCTGCTGCTGCTGCTGCTCCTTCTGCTGCTGCTGCTGCTGATATATCGCTACGAGGAGAGAGAGAAGAACGATCGTCATCATCGCTTTCTTCTTCGGTGCTGCTGGCGGAAGGAAGGGAGGCGCTGCTGCTGTCACTGTTTGTTGCCTATAAAAAAAAAAAAGAAATAAAATATTAAATTAATTTAATTAATTGAATTAATTAATTGTTTATTTAAATAAAAAAATAAATATACATTTATAGCAGCAAATAAAGAAAAAGGAGAAGAAAGCAGCAAAAAAAAAGTAGGGGTGATTTCAGGTGTATGTACACCTCATGATTACCTCATCAGATGATGATGAACCACTAGAAGAACTCCAATTTAATTTTTTTCCTTTTTCTTTCTTTTGTTTATTTTCTTCTTTATTTTTTAATAAAGAAGAAGATGAATTAGATGAATTAACTAAAGAAGAATCATCTTCTTCGTCATCATCATCCTGTCGTTGTCGTAGTCGTAAACGCTGCAAAAGAGGAGAAGGCGTTTTTGCCTCTTCCTGCTGCTGCTGTTGCTGCTGCTGCTGCTGCTGTGAGTCCTCGTCCTTCGAGTGTACAGGCAGCTGGTCTCCTTCAGGAGACGAGGAGGTGTTGCTGCTGCTGTTACCAGGTGTCACTTGTTGACGTTCAGGTGTACGTACACCTGAATTTATTAAGGAAGAAGATGCAACTTCTTCACCACTCTCATCGTCACTATGAAGACGTCTACGGAGCCTCCCCTTCCTGCATATAAATATATAAATAAATAAAATACATAAATATATATTCAATGGACAAATATAAAGGGGAGTTAATTGCTGCACATCTCCTCCCTTCTCCTTGCAAGTAGAGTGTAATTCAGGTGTACGTACACCTCAAATATAGAGGAGGATTCAAACTTACCGTCGTGCGAGCTGCGGAGAGTCTGCAGAGGGAAGATCTTCTTCCATTTTCTCCCAATATAGGAGAGGGTTACCTCCTGGTTAAAAGGAGCCAATCATACGTTCATAATAGACAAAAGAAGAAGAAAAGGCAAAAAAAAGGAGGAAAAATGAGGGGAAAATACAAAAAATGCAAGAATATGAACGGCCCTGCAGAAGACGAGGCAGCCAACGAGAGCCAATGAGGCTATGCCATGCAGATCTTAGGGAGTATTAGCGGGATAAATAAGAAAAAGTAATCGTAATATATATTGATTTAAAGATATAAATTATATTTTTGAAGAAATTAAATCGTTAATTCAATAATTTACACCCCGCCGATGCCTCCCCCCTCATTATAACACGATAAACACGACAATGCAGATGATGGCCACCACCGCTGTCTGTCTGGGGTCGAAGGAGGGGAAAGTTTTTAATAAAATACGAAATATATGAATTATAAACCTCAAAATAAAAACCACTTTTCATCATATTCAATTCAGGTGGACGTACAGCTACAGCTTTCTACCACCTCAGGGGGGAGCGCGTGTTACTGTTGAGAGGTCGAAACGGCTGCTTTAATACTCTGGGACTGGGGCCCCACTGCAGTGCATGTAGGACTTTATTGAATTAAAATTCTCCAGTTTCAGACTTTTCCCCCTTATTTAAATAAAAATACCCGATTTTTTCTCTGCTTTCCCCATGCAGAAGATTATGATCCGCATGAGGTGCCTATACACCCGAAGATGATGCAAGATTCAAGTAACGTCAAGCATCCGTCGGCAGTTCCTTTTTTCTTACCTTTAATCATGTGAGTGTTTATTTTTGAGTATTTTCGACATGATTGAATATTCTTTGACAACATTTGTTGTCAGCTTTCCTTTTTTTCTAATTAAAAGTAAAGGAGAGGCAATTGGAAGGAGCGCAGTTACGGTTGGTTTCCGTGGTCACGGCAACATTCATACACCCCAAAACGCAGCGAAACCAACTTCTATTTGCCGATCTTCGTGTTTTTCTGACTTAAAATTCCCTTTATCTCTCTCACGACAAGCATCAGCTTCTCAATTTCCCTCCAACTTCCGCCTGTCGCGTTGTGCTTATCACCACTCTTCTCGCTTACAGCGGTATTTCACGAATCGTTACCACAAGAAGGTATGCCCTAAATGTAAAAGGACAAACATTTTACCTTCAACAAGTTGTTCCTTCTGTCTTACTCCTTTAAATGACCTTCATATACAGAGTATCGGCAAGGATCCTCTATGGGAGTTGGCGTTATCTCGTGGTGTTAATCATGACCAATCAGTACTCTTAAAGGCTAAGTATGAATATTTAAAGGAAAATAAATCAAAGAAAAATAAAGAAGGACTATTAAAGGAGATATTAAAGGACTTACCACAGCCTCTCATAGGTTCCCTCTGTGTTGGTGCTGCTGCTGCCGCTACAGCATCACCATCAGCAGCAACAGCAGCAGTAACAGCAGCAGCAGCAGCAGCAGGAGGAGGATCTCCAGGTGTAAGCGGTTTGGGTTATACAGAGTTATATCGTTCCTTTAATTTTGTTATAACAACAACTCCCTTTCCTTCTTCTTTTATTCATTTATTAGCAATTCCTCGTGCTTGTTTCTATGATATAAAACAGTTAAGAAAAACACATATTCCTCTCCTGCAGGCAATGAAAGAAAAAACGCATGCAATAATGGAGCTGCTGCTGCCGCTGCAGCTGCAGCTTCTGCAGTTGCAGCAGCAGCAACAGCAGCAACAGGTAGATGCAGGTAGTAGTATCCCTGAGGGCGCGCCTCTTTTGAGCAACAGAGAGCAGCAAAAGGAAGTAAAGGGGAAAACAGACAGAGAGGCAGCAGCCATAGAGTGCAAAATGAGCAGCAGCAGCAACAGCAGCAGCAGCAGCAACAACAACAACAACAAGTCGCTAAAAGGAAAGGAGAAGGAATTGCTGCAAATGGCAATATATGGATTTAATTATCCTGCAGAATATCGTCAAGTTTGCATGCATGCAATAATTCCTCCTTTATTTAATTTATCTTTATTTAATTTTCCTTTTTTTTATTCTTTTTATAAAACAATTAAAGATATACAAACATGCGGATCTGTACAAGTCTTCTCTCCTTCTTCTATTCTTACGTAAGTCAATTATTTATTTTATTTTATTTTATTTTTATTTTATTTATTTTTTTTTTATTTTCCTTTAAACCCTTTTTTAGGGTTTATGATGTTTGTTGTTGGCTCTGTGGTGTATGTTGATGGTTATTTTATTGTGGCTCTTCTGAGGGTTTAGGGTTTAGGGTTTAGGGTTTTGTTGTGTTTTTTTATTATTATTTTTATAATATATAAAATATATAGTTATGAGGAAAAAAATGACGATTTGTGTGTTATTTCTGTTGCAGTAGGGAAGAAGATTGGGGTGTACAGACAGCTAGGGAGAGTGACGCACGCGCTCGTCATTTGTTGCATTTGCCTTCTCCTTCTGTTTAATTATAAATACAATAATAATAATAATAATAATAATAATTATTATTATTATTATTATTATTATAAGACACCAATCTTATCTCAATTTGCCGGTGTGCATACACCTGAAATATCCGAAGGATTTTTCGTACAAATCTTTGCATGCAGGAAATAAAGAGGAAAAAGAAATAAATAAAAGAATTGCTGCAGCTGTATTGTTTATCTTTAAGTATATATACACTTAATATAGCTGCTGTTGCATTATGCTAGTTTGCATGCACGGCTCTAGGCTAAACCCTAAACCCTAAACCCTAAACCCTAATAAACATTTAAAAGGGCGAATAAAAAACGTTTTGATTGTTTTTTATTTTTTGTTTTTAAAGAATAAAATGTAAAGAAAATTTCTTTTCTGATTGGGGTGTATAGGCAGCTCACCACAGCAATACATAATAATAAATAAACTTTTTATTATTTTCCCTTTAAATAGACAACAATAAATAAAATGTTTAGGTATTTAATTAGACAAATATAATAAACAAATTTCTTTATAAATAAAAAGTTTAACTAAATAAAATTATTTTTTATTTCCTGCTACATTATTAGTGCGGCAATAAAAAAAAGAGGCATTATTATATACATTTGTTTATCTTTTATTTTATTTATTTATTTATACCTCTAAAGGAGACTTAATTCTCCTATTTAAATATTTATTTATTGCTGCTATATAATATAATATTATACAATACAATACAATTAATTATTTTCTTTTTCTTTTTTTCTGTATATAAGACGTAATTGAGGTGTACGTACACCTGAATATAACACTATAAAGTATCATAAGCAGAAGCCTCGCGATTATTTCTTTGCATTTTAATAAAAGTAAATAAGCCACCTAAAAGAAATAAACCGCCAATTATACCACCAGCAGCATACACATAAGGCATTGAGCTGCTCTCCTCTGTACACACATAACAGAAAAAAGAAAGAAAAAGAAAAAAAAGAAGAATTAAACAATATATATAATATTTAACACAAAAGTGTCACAACAAACAAAAGCAGAAATATAAAAAAGAAGAACAAACAAAACAAATATATTTATAATAAAATAAATTAACAAAGTTATATAAAAAGCAAGAGAGGAAGAAAAAGTAGCAACAAAGCAACAAAATAAAAAAAAATATAAATATAAATATAAATATAAATATAAATATAAATATAAATATAAATATAAATATAAATATAAATAAATATAAATAAATATAAATAAATATAAATATAAATATAAATACCTGTACATTCTTCATCATTACAAGATTGTGTCTCTGTTATATCTGGGCAAATTGTTCCCTCAATTGCTTTTTTTATTCTTTTTTTTATTTTTTTTATTTTTTTATTTTCTCCTTCTTTTATACAAATGCATGCAGACCAAGCTGTCCAATCCATATAGACACAATCAGATGCTGTACACACAAAAAAAAAGAAGAAAAAAAAAAAAAGAGAAGAAATATAATCATAAATAAATAGATAATTAATTATATTAATAATACTTTTATATGCTTATTAATATTATTTGCAGTGTACACAAGAGGAAACAGTAAACCTAGTAAGATAATAAATCCCTAAAAAGAGCTCTCTTTATCCTGTCATCCGCATGCATGCACATGCAACTGTATGCATGCATGCATGCATGCATGCATGCATGCATGCATGCATAGAGTTGGATGCAAGTGTATGTATATATGTATACATATATAGACTTACTACATGTGGATACATCAGGACATTGAATACTTTCTGCTTGTTGTTCTTCTTGTTTACATTTATCCTCATGACAATTAGGATCTTTTTCTCCTGTTATTAAGGGTACAGGATTCTGTAGTCTTCTTTTCTTTCTTATTTTATACCTATTACTACCACAAACGGGGCTGCATGCAACCTCAGACCATTCAACAAAATCACCAAATATACAACATGTTGCTGCATACACATACACATACACAAAAAAAAAAAGTTTAATTCAATTTAAAAAAAAGCCCCAAAATGCATGCATGCATGCATGCATGCATGCATGCATGCATGCATGCACGCATAGATAGACAGCTAGCCACCTAGCTAACTAGCTACCTGTCTATATATTTGTTATTATTATGCATTATAAATTATTATTGTGTTTTTGTGTTAATAAAAGTATAAATAAAGTTGTATATAATAATAATAAAATTATATATAAATAAATAATATATTAATAAATATAAATATAAATATATATATATATAATTATAGTGTATATAAATATACCATTAAATGTATTATTTATATCTGCAGAATTAAGAAGAATCCCTTCGCCACCACAAGAAGAAACTTCTATTATTTTTTTATCTATGTCCTTATTATCATCTATATATCCCCATGATAATACCTACACAGAAAAAAAAAAGAAAAAAAGAAAAAGAAAAAAAAAAGAAAAGAAAAAAAGGGAAAATAAATAAAAATAAAGAAAACACAAGAAAAAATGAAGAAAACAAAAGAAAACAAGTAGAAAAGGAAAGAAAAAAGGAAAAAAGACATTTAATTAATTAACTAATTAATTAATTAGTTTAATTAATTAATTAATTATTTTATTTATTTATTAATTTATTTATTTATTTATTTATTTAATTTACTTCTCTTCTTCTTTTCTTCCATCCTTTGATTTGATCGATTTGATCACAACTACTCCAATCAGACCAATTACTCAATGATAATGTTGTTACTTCCTCAGCAGCAGCAGCAGCAGCAGCAGCAGCAGCAGCAGCAGCAGGAGAAGCAGCAGCAGCAGCAGCACCACGTGCTGCAGCAGGAGTAGGTGCAGCACGAGCTGCAGCTGCAGCTGCAGTTGCTGTTGTTAATACATCCCCACTAACCCATAAAGGATCTATCTGCATATTACTGTTATTATTATTGCTGCTTCTGCTGCTGCTGCTGCTGGTGCTGCTGCTGGTGCTGCTGCTGCTGCTGCTGCTGCTGCTGCAGTCCATAAGAGGTTTTAATTCACAGGATAAAGTGTCATTATTAAAAGAAAAATAAAAACAATCAGCATTTATATATGTCTCTGGATCCTCCCTGCGGTGTACATGCATGCACCCCAATAATAAATAAAATAAATAAAATAAATAAAATAAATAAAATAAATAAAATAAATAAAATAAATAAAATAAATATAATAAATAAACAAATTAAATCATTTATTTAAATTAATAACAAATTAAGAACAAATATATTAAATAATATATATAAATACTCATCGAGGGTTTATTAGGGTTTATGAATATTAGGGTTAATTAGGGTTTAGGGTTTAGGGTTTAGGGTTTAGGGTTTACAGATTTCCTCCTGTATTAATGAATTTATGTTTGCATTCATCGCTGCATTTTCTCCATCCGTTTGTTTCTGTTAATGTTTGTTTCTTATTATTAGGACAATAATGACGACCTAATTGTAGTCCTTTACCTAATAAATAAATAAATAAATAAATAAATAAATAAATAAATAAATAAATAAATACAATAAAACAATAAATTGTCATTTAAATCCCTAATAATATATTTAAAAACAAACACCAAAACAACATTCTGCCCTAAACCCTAAACCGTAAACCCTAAACCCTAAACCCTCGTCCTGCCTATACACTACAAAAAAAAAAAAAATAAATAAATAAAATAAATAAAATAAATAAAATAAATAAAATAAATAAAATAAATAAAATAAATAATAAATGAATATAATTTACCACAAGAAGAGTTTTGATTACAATCTTGAATTTGCCATAGAGGAGGACATTTATCACAGAAATTATCCTTGGTGTCTATACAGTGCTGTATAGAAGAAGAATATTCTTTTATTTGTCTATATTTTCCTCTTTTTCCTCCTTTACAATTTATATTACATCCTGTATTTATCCATTCATTAACAATACATGTTGTACAATTTCCTTCCTTATTTGCCGTCATACCTACAACACCTACTTCGTCTGCTGTTACTGTACACATATATATACACATTATATTTATTTATTTTATTTATTTTATTATTTTTTATTTTATTTTATTAAATAAAATTAAATTAATTATTATTATTACTAAATAAAGTTAATTATTACATACAAACACATGCAACATAACACATTAGTCTGTCTATTTGCACGAAGGAAGAAAGAGAAGGGAGAAAAGGAGAATGATCTATTTGCTTATTTAATTAGTTAATTAGTTAAATAGTTAATTAGTGAATTAACTAATTAATTAATCAATTAATTAATTAATTTATTTATTTATTTATTTATTTATTTATTGTTTACCGTCTCTTAGACATCCAATAAGTTGTGTAGGATCAATTTGTTCTTTATTATTAGCAAGACCAATAAGAGTACAGGTACCCTTATTATCCTCATTATTATTATTATTATTATTATTATTATTTATATTATTATTATTAATATTATTTTTATTAATAACCCAAGAAAAGAAAGGAAAAGAATCATTAATAAGAGATGCACATTCCCTCCATGTATATGTCTTATTATTATTATTATTATTATTATTATTATTATTTATATTATTATTTATAATAAATTTAGATTCTTTACAAGAAGAAAATAAATTAAAACTTTTTATTATTCCTTTTCTTTTCTTTTTTTTTGTTATTTTCTCTACTTTTCCCCATAATACACCATTGCATGCTATACACACACACAAACAAATAAACAAACAAGAATATATATTAATAATATTATTCTTTTATTATTATTATTATTATTATTATTATTATTATTATTTATTCTTTATTATTTATTCATCTTTATTATTTATACCTATTTATTATGGCTATTTATTATGCCCTATTATAATGCCTTTATCCATTTATATATACACAAAAAAGAAGAAAAAAAAAAGGAAAGAAAGACAGATACAAATAAATAAATAAATAAATAAATAAATAAATATATAAATACCTCCTGTTTGTATTTGTTGGAGTGTTGCTGCTGCAGATTGATTAACTTGTATAGGATTATAATATGCATCCTTAAATTCTTTGCTTATATTAAATATGGATTCTATAGTACGAGAAGGAGTAGATCCTCCTGCTGCTGCTGCTGCTGCTGCTGCTGCTGCTGTTGCTGTTGATCCTGCTGCTGCTGCTGCTGTTAATGCTGTTGATGCTGCTGCTGCTGCTGCTGTTTCAGTCTGCAACAGGCTTTCTTCTGCATGCAATAACAGCAGATAGACAAAAGAAGACTCTTTTGCATAATAACATAGAGATATATAAGAGATATAAACATAAAATAACAAACAAATTAACTAAATAATAAATAAATAATAAATAATAAAAGAATTAACTAACCTGTAAGAGAAGAATCCCCTGGGGGAGGAGGAGGAGGTGACCAATGGACCAGAGGACCAGCAACAAGCTCTCCTTGACTACTACTAATAAACTTTCCTTTCCACCTATTGTGACGGGCAAGAGAAGAAGAAGGAGAAGAAGATGAAGGAGAAGAAGAAGAAGAAGGAGAAGAGGAAGTATGAAGTGAAAAGAAAGTAATGCCGCTGCACCACCACTTTCTTGATGCCACAAGACCGCCTATTACTGTTGCAAAGAAAAAAGAAATAAATGTCCACCGTCTTCTTGCTCGTCTCGCCATCACCACTAGGGAGAAAGACGAGAAAAAAAAGGAGGTGTATGTCCACTAAAAGAACAAGAAAGGAGAAAATGGGCACTGCAACAGCAAGGCATGCTATGCTATTTCTTATGAAGCAGAAGACAGATCCTTGAGATTCCAGCAGGAATAACTCCTTTAGTCTTCTCTTTATATTGTCAACAACTCATCAAGATTGAATATACTGTAATTCTTGTTGTATCACAAGGAAGAAATAGAATGCAAGATGATGATAATGCCTTAAGCACGACGACGATCAGGGGGTCCCGACTACATTTCATAGAGAGAAATGCAGAAAGGGGTAAAGGTAATGATGTAAATACAGACTTTGTGAAGAAAATACCCCTCAATAGACATAAATGGTCAATGAAACTTCGTGAAACCTCAATGGAAGTTCGGGGTGTATAGGCACCTGTTTGCGGTGTGGTGTAGGAAGCTGATGAGAAAAGAAGTTAGACAGCCATTTTTGTTGTTTTGTTTGGATAAATTTGCATTGAAATTGAATATTAAGTATAAAAAACGCAAAGATCGTTGATTTTCGTGTTTATTTCCCTGCTATCGATGCTATATTCTTTACGACTAGATACCGGGCTTCCATGGCCCCCCTGACGACATGCAGCCGCTTCGCTTTCCTGCTCATTTTTATTGAATTTTTTGTATAATGTTGGTAAATTGTGATTTGAATATGAAGAAAAACCTTTGAAATGCCCATTAAAGGGGGAATTATTCATGCTTTTTCTCTTTTTATCCCCTTGTTCTATGCCGGCTAGCCAAGCACCAGCAGTCCCAGGCCGGTCCGGATGAAGAAAAAAGAAGAAATGTTGTTGCCTGATGATTGCTTTGGGGCTTTCTTCTTCAAGACAATTAATCATGTAAGTTTTTCTTCCTTTTTTTGCCTCATTTCCTCCTTTTGACGATACAGAGAGGCAGCAAGGGTAGCTCTTCGTACCCTTGAATGGGCCCGATCTTGTTGCTGCTTTCTTCGGGCGAGTTTTCTTCCTCTCCTTCTTCCCTTTTTTTCTCTCTTATTTCATCACTATATTAAGACTTCTTAAGAGGAGAGGATCTTCTTGCCTTGCATTGCGTTGCTGCTTCTGTTGTTTCTCTTTCTTCTGCTCGTTACTTGTATTCCTTCCTGCTCCCTCTACGGGCTGCGGCCTTATTTAATTACCTTTTATTGCTGCTTCTTTTCTTCTTTTTTCCTTCTTTTTCTTCTTTTCTCTCAGCGCACAGCTCATAGAGCTCGAGCTAGATACAGCTCGCATAGCAAATGGGCTATTGAGTTGCCTTCTTAGTAGTTGACGTGTATATACAGCAGCAGCTGCGGTCTCTACTGCTGCTGCTGCTGCTGTTGCTGCTGCTGCAGTCACGTTGATTAATTCACCTTCAAAGAAGATGGAGCCAATAGAAGGAGGCATAAAAAGGGCGCTGCTGCGGACCTTCCCGCGGCTGCTGCTGCTGCTGCTGCTGTGCAGCAGCAGCAGCATAACTCCTTGGTTAGGAGTATTAGGAGACCTGCCTATACACGCGACGATTAATGACATAAGAGGAAGTTGGTGAGTAAATAAATAAAAAGAGAATAAAAAGGATTTATTTTATTTTATTAATAAAATAAATAAAAAAATTAATACTGCAGCAGCTGCCTATACACCCGAGATAATATATACAGATATTTTCTCCATTATTTTTAATTTATTTATTTTATTAAGTATTTATTTTCTCCTTTTCCTCGCATTCATCTTTCCGTATTATTTATTTCTTTTCTCTTCCCTTGCCACTGCTACTGTTGCTATTGCTGCTATTCCTGCTGCTATTCCTGCTGCTGTTGCTGCTGCTGCTGCTGCTGCTGCAGGACATTTTATTTAACTCCTCCAAGTGTAGGTGTAATATCATCATGTGGATCAGGAACACCAAACAAAAACACAGAAAATCTACAAATGAATCTTATACAACCAGCAGACTATCTAGATAAACATGGAGGTATTTATTTATTTATTTATTTTATTTTATTTTATTTATTTAATTTATTTGTTTATTTTATTTATTTATTTTGTTTTTTTTTTCTTCTCTTTGCTGTTGTGGTTTATATGATGTATATATATATCTACCTCCTTTTCTTTTCCTTTCTTCTTTTTTTATTCTTTTTCTTTTTCTTTTTCTTGTTTTTTCTTTTTTTTTTCTTGTATAGGTATTGATAAAGTATTAGAGTTAGATTTGACCGGGAATATAGTTCCTTATAATTCAATAATAGATACAACAGCAAACCCTCATAGAAATAATTGGGAGGGTTTAGCGGCAATAAATAAACAACAAGAACTAATGGGGACATGGAGTACTGTCTATGATGAAGGTAAATTAAGCAAGACATTCCCCTAGAGTTTATTAGTTAATGGGTAATTAGGGTTTACGGGTAATTATGTTTCAAATTTTAGGGTTTAAATAAAAATTAGGGTTTAGGGTTTAGGGTTTAGGGTTTAGGGTTTAGGGTTTAGGGTTTATGTATATAGGGTTTGAAGTAGTATTAAAGGATAGGACAAGATTAATGGGTATAATGAAATATAAAATGAATTCTTCTTGTCCTAAGAAAGCACAAGATGGAGATTTAGAAGATTCTAATGGACGAACTCTTTGTTATACTACAGACTCAACACAGACACATCTAGGTAATCTTTTATTATTTATTTATTTATTATTTATTTATTTTATTTTGTTTTATTTATTTTATTTTATTTATTCTTTTATTTTGTTTGTTTAGTTTATTGGTAAAGGGAAAGACAAGAAATAAACAAGAATTAATGGCTTTTTATGAATTTGTATTTATATGCTTATTATGTACATATTTATATTCATATTATATATATATAT
>NW_013563905.1:19582-21422 GCF_000499605.1 Eimeria maxima | reverse complement strand
TATATACAGGAAGAAGCTAATATAAGTGTCTCCTGTCTCCTTTTTATATGTCTCCTTTTTGTATGTCTCCTTTTTATATATTTATGTAAATAAGTGTCTCCTTTTTATAGAGGAGTGTCTCCTTTATTTATTGATGTTTTTTTCTATTTATAAATTCCTTACCTTACTCTTCGATGCATGCATGCATGCATGCATGCATGCATGCATGCAATAATAAAATAAATTAATTATTTATTTTTCTGTGTGTGTGTGTGTTAATTAATTAATTAATTAAATTAATTAATTAAATTAATTAATTAATTAATTAATTAATTAATTAATTAATTAATTAATTAATTAATTATAGGATTTCTTACAAGTATTCGATAGAAAAAAGAAGGGGACAATTGACGAGGAAGAATTTTATGTATTAGTTATTGTTGTTAAGCAACTTCTTATGGAGCCTCTTGATAAGGATGCATTAAGAGTAAACCCTAAACCCTAAACCCTAAACCCTCATAAACCCTAAACCCTAAACCCTAAACCCTAAACCCTTATACAGTCTAATAAACCCTTATAAACATTAATATGCATTTATATATACTAATAAACCCTTATAAACATTAATAAACAATGCATGCATCTGCCTGCATATATATCTGCATCAGCATAGATGCATGCATGCATGGATATTTAGTATCTTTTTCCCTAATAAAAAAGAGACAAAAAATGTCTCCTTTTTTTTTCTTAGGCCTTCCTTGAGGATAAGTTTGGTATTCCTTGGACAGCACCAACAGGAATTGATTTAAATACTTTATCCAGAATATTAGCAGATGTAAGAAAAAAAGAAAAAAAAAAAAAAAGTGTCTCCTTTTTTTTTTTTATAAGTGTCTCCTTTTTCTTTTTATAAGTGTCTCCTTTTTTTTTTATAAGTGTCTCCTTTTTTATATAAGTGTCTCCTTTATTTTATATAAGTGTCTCCTTTTGTGGCTCCTTTCTTATATAAGTGTCTCCTTTCTTATATAAGTGTCTCCTTTATTTTATATAAGTGTCTCCTTATTTATTAGTGTCTCCTTTTGTGTCTCCTTATGAGGTGCCTCCTTGATTGTAGCCATCATTCATTTATACATACACTAAACCCTAAACCCTCCCTAAACCCTAAACCCTAAACCCTAAACCCTAACCAGTTTCTAATCCTATCCCTTGATTCCTATTTTTTTCTTTATACCTAATAAAGAATAAGTAATAAATAATAAATAATAAATAATTCTTTTTTTTTTCTTTATTTATTTATTTATTTATTTATTTATTTATTTATAGTTAAGGGTCCATTGGTCCGAAGGAAAGCGCCGTTATCTTCTTGATTTTATAGGAGGAAGAAGAAGTACCTCAGGTGTATCTGCAGATCTATTCGTCTCTCAGCTACAAACCATGGAGGAACAAACCCTACAACCTGTACAACAGGTAATTAATTAGGGTTTAGGGTTTATGAGGGTTTATGAGGGCTTATGGGGGTTTATGAGGGTCTATGAGGGTCTATGAGGGTTTATGAGGGTTTATGAGGGTTTAGGGTTTAGGAGGGTTTAGGGTTTAGGGTTTAGGAGGGTTTAGGGTTTAGGAGGGTTTAGGGTTTTCTTATTTATGGAGGGTTATATGGATGTTTAGACGGGTTAGTTGTTATTTCTTTAATTAATTAGGGTTTAGGGTTTAGGGTTTAGGGTTTAGGGTTTAGGGTTTGGTTATTTAATGGTTAGGCTGTTGGAGAAATACAAAGGAGACCCCAAGGACAAGAAAGAGTATAAACTTATTTTTATTTTATTTATTTACTGCAGCAGCAGCAGCAATTGCTGCTGCTGCTGCT
>NW_013563904.1:17571-20264 GCF_000499605.1 Eimeria maxima | reverse complement strand
TATATATATATATATAGTGCGCAGCAATAGCAGCAGCAACAGCAGCAGCAGCAGCAGCAGCAACAGCAGCATCACCTCCACCCATCATCAGCAACAGCAGCAACAACAGCAGCAACAGCAGCAACAGCAGCAGCAGCAGCAGCAGCAGCAGCAGCAGGAGTTACCTGTAAATAAGGAGAAATAAATCCTTGTTTAATACAACGTAAGACATCGATGTCTTGCTGCTGCCCTCCTCCCCTCATATGCGGGCAGTATACAACATGGCGCCTCTGCTGCTGCTGCTGCTGCTGCTGCTGCTGCTGCTGCTGCTGTTGATGCTGCTGCTGGTATTGTTTAACTAACCTTTTTATAGCTTTTTTCCATAGCAGCAACTTGCTGCTGCACTGCTGCTGTGCTGCTGCTGCTCTCCCTGTTATTGCTGCTGCTTCCTCAATAGATACAGCACGTAAGCAGCAGCAAGGGACACCACCAAAATCTGCCCTAAATATATTTCCTGCTGCTGCTGCTGCTCCTCCTCCTGCTGCTCCTGTTGCTCCTGTTGCTCCTGTTGTTGTTGCTGCTGATTCAGGCTTTATAGATCCTCCTCCTCCTCCTCCTGCTGCTGTTGCTGCTGCTGCTGCTGCTGTGTCTTGCTTCCTTCGACGAGCAGCAGCAGCAACACTATCAATACTGTTAGGGGCATCAGCCCTCTTGCTGCTGCTGCTGCTGCTGCTGCTTGTTGTTGTTGTTGCTGCTGCAGGTCCTTTGCTGCTGCTACTGCTCTTTGCAGCAGATACAGCAGTAGAGGAAGATGCACCATTGTTGCTGCTGCTGCTGCTGCTGCTGCTGTTGCTGCTGCTGTTGGTAACGATTGCTGATAGACGAGAAGAACGACGAGGGCCGCTTTGTGTCTCCTCCTCTGATTCATCTGCTGCTGCTGCTGCTGTTGCTGCTGTTGCTGCTGTTGCTGCTGCTGCTGCTGTTGTTGTGGTTATTGAATCGGATGAATCTGCTGCAGTTGCGGTATCTCCTGCTGTGTCTGCTGCTGCATCTAAAGGTGTCGTGGCCTCAGGAGAGCGCCGGCCGTCACTAGAGCCACAGATACGCTTAATACTGCTGCTGCTGCTGTTGTTGCTGCTGCTGTTGCTGCTGCTGCTGCTGCTGCTGCTGTTGTTGTTGGTGTTGCTGCTGTTGTTGTTGCCTGCTGCTTCCCCTTGCTGCTGTACACGGGAAGAGCGGCGTGGCGGTTTAGGACCTGCTGCTGCTGCTGTTGCTGCTGCTGCAGTCCCTTGTGGTGTCTGTACACTTGAACGCACCACCCCTTTCTCTTGAGGCTCCTTCTGCTGCTGCTGCTGCTGCTGCTGCTGCTGTTGCTGCTGCTGCAGCAGCAGTGCTGCCGATTTCTCCCTTGCTGGGGTTTTGCGAAGTTTTCTTTCTTGCGGTTTCTCTTGGACGGATTCAGACTCACTGTCGCTGCTCCTCCCTGCTGCTGCTGCTGCTGCTGCTGCTGCTGTTGCTGTTGCTGCTGCTGCTGCAGGCTGCGTTGTTGGTGCTGCAGGTATTGGAGATGCTGTTGTTGCTGATGATGATGCTGCTGCTGCTGCCTCAGCAGCAGGAGAGGGCCCCCCACCCACTGTACCCTCCTCTATAGAAGGGGAAGACTTGGGGGGCCTCCCCCTGCGCCGTGGCTGCTGCTGCTGCTGCTGCAGCTGCAGCTGCTTTTGCTGTGTTGCTGCTGCTGCTGCTGATGTCATTGCTGCTATAACTATTATTACTACTACTATTGTTGTTGATGCTGCTGCTGCTGAGCCTTCGGCTCCTGCTGCTGCTGCTGCTGCTGCTGCTGTCTTGGTCTGGAGATACAGGCCTACGGAAGAAGTGCTGCTGCTGCTGCAATGCCATGGTACCTCAGTACGCTGCTTCTGCTGTCCCTTGAGCAGCAGCAGCAGCAGCAGCAGCGGCAGCAGCACGCGGGGCCCCCGCTCCCATTACGCAGGGTTGCTGCTGTTGCTGCTGCTGCTGCTGCTGCTGCTGCTGCGTGTCTGTGCAGGTGGAGGGGAGGAGAAGAAGGAGGAAGCAAAGAGGAAATAAATGAAGAAAAATTAGCAGAAAGGCAGAGGGTAGCTGGGGGGTGGGGGCTGCTGCTGCTGCTGCTGCTGCTGGTGTTGCTGCTGCTGCTGCTGCTGCCGTTGCTGTTGCTGCTGCTGCTGCTGCTGCAGCACAAATGGTATTATTACCAAGAAAAAGAATATATAAGAAG
Organism: Eimeria maxima; assembly: GCF_000499605.1. Lineage (NCBI taxonomy): Eukaryota > Apicomplexa > Conoidasida > Eucoccidiorida > Eimeriidae > Eimeria > Eimeria maxima. The sequence goes on along the minus strand of NW_013563904.1, from coordinate 18,025 downwards.
GAGGTTAGATAAGAAAGATTGGCAGCAAGAGGAAAAAATCAAAGACAAGAGAGGCAAGGGTACACAGACCCCTTTCTGCTGCTGCTGCTGCTGCTGCAGCTGCTGCTGCTGTTGCTGCTGCTGCTGCTGCCTACCACAGCAGCAGCAGGAGTGTGCATACACCTGGGGGCTGGGGGTCTTGGTTGCTGCTGTCAAGAAATAACTAAGGAGGGCCTTTGTTGTAAGAAAGAGGTTTGCTGCTGCAGCAAAGCGTTTTTAATCAGCAGCAGCAGCAGCAGCAAGCTGTAGATAAGAGCTGTCTGCTGCTGCTGCTGCTGCAGTGGAGCAGCAGCAGACACGGGGAGGAGGTTAAGACATAGCAGCATAAACAGCAGCAAGCCATCGTGTCTTTATACGGCGCTCTTTGCTTCTCTCCTGCTTCTTAAGGTACAGCAGCAGCAGCAGCTACTGCTGC
>NW_013563904.1:5071-12571 GCF_000499605.1 Eimeria maxima | reverse complement strand
GCAGCAAAAGAATGGCGGTTATATCCTCCTTTTTGTTTAATATATTTATCTATATATTATTATAAGAATAATAATATAAATAAAATAAATAATAATATAAATAATAATATAAATAATAATATAAATAAATATATTAATCTTTTTTCTTACCTACAACCTGAATTAGATTGGGGGGCCCTCCTTGTACATAATAAATGGGTACTAAAATTTAATTCATGGACAAGAAATCGTACCCTACCTCATGCTACCTTACTAGGAGCAACAGGGGGGCCCCCAGCAGGAGGGGGGGCCCTGCAGCTGCTGCAGCAGCAGCAGCAGCTGCAGCAGCAGCAGCAGTATGCAGCTGCACTGTATGGGGGGCCATATATGCAGTTGCATGGCCAGCAGCAGCAGCAGCAGCAACAACAGCAGCAACAACAGGAAGGAGAAGAGGGTACTAGTGGGTATATTCATGGGGGCCCTTGTACTAATCATAAGGAAGGGGGCCCCCTTCTTCCTTGTTTACTGCATCACCCTAGTGAGGGGGCCCCTCCTCCAGGTAAATTAACAGTAGCGTTGCAGCCATGGATAAAAGAAGGGTGGAGGCCCCCCTCCTCTGCTGTACCCATCGGGGGGGCCCCCGTCCTCTCCTTACCCTCTTTATTACAAGGACCAAAGGGAGGAAGGGGGCCCCCACAGCTTCCTCTTTCAGGGGGTACTGCTGCTGCAGAAGGGGCCCTGGGGGCCCCTGGGGGTCTAGGGGCCCCAAACAGTTCCCTGGGGGCCCTAGATAGCTCGATGGAGGGGGGGGCCCCTGAAATGTACCCTGCAGCAACTGTTATGTGCCTTGGAGGGGAATTAAGGGATGTAGGGGGCCCCCTAAAAAGGGTACGATTAGAGGTACCCTATAGGAGATTATTAAGTTATATTGAGGAAGAAACGGAGGCCCTGGGGCCCTCATTAGTATGGGACTTTGAGGCCCTGCATGCAGATAAGGGTACAGATAGGGGGGCCCCCTGTACCCTAGGTGATATACAAGCTGATGATGATACCCTAAGGGGTCTCGTTAAGTCCGTCCTTGCTCATTGCCCACAGAAGCAGCAGCAGCAGCAGCAGCAGCAACCGCAGCAGCAGCAGCAGCAACCGCAACAGCAGCTACAGCAGCAGCAGCGGCAACCGCGGCAGCAGCAGCGACAGGGTACTCTGAGGGTTCACAAGAGACTTGAGGACACAGCAGCAACACCTAGTGGGGGCCCTGCTGCTGCAGCAGCAACAGCAGCAGCACCAGCAGTACCCTCAAGAAGAGTTAAGTCAGAATGCGATGTTGGGGGCCCCCAGGGCCCCCCAACAAGCAGCAGGGGCCCCTGTAACCGCAGCAACAGCAGCAGGCACGATGATAAAACAGCACCAGCAGATAAGGGGGGCCCCCGCAGTGCTGGTGCTGCTGCTTCTGTTGCTGCTGCTGCTGCTGGTCGTCACTCCCCTGGGGGGCCCCCTCGTCGATCCCCAAGCTGTCGCGGTGTATGTAGAGGCAACAAGAGGAAAAGAGAAACAAAAGGGATGGAGGGGCCCCCTCATGATACAAAGATAGGAGGGGGCCCCCAGGGTACTTGTGGGGGCCCCTCCCTAAGAAGGAATGCGTCAGGGGGGGGCCCCAGCAGCCAAGGTACTACAGACCGTACCACCAAAACAGGGGCCCACCTAAAGGGGGCCCCTTCTGCTGCTGCTGCAGCAGCAGAGAAGGGGGTACGTGCTGCAGATGGGGAGAGGCCCCTACATCATCGTCCCCATAGGAATGGCTTGGGGGCCCCCATTAAGAATGAGGTAGTTGGGGGCCCCTCTAAGTCAGGGGGCCCTCATAAGGAGGGGGGCCCCAAGGAGGGGGGCCCCTATTTCCCTCTAATAGGTGATGAGGTGTACCCTTCCTTAATATTCTCTGCTTCTCCTTCCCCTACTCCCGATCATACACGCAGCAGGGGCCCCTCTCTTGATAAAGAGGGGGGCCCCCATCGTTAACAATAAGGGGGGGCCCCCTCCCCTCCTCCCCTCCCCTCCGTACACTTTCCCCCCGTCAAGGAGGACGGGGCCCCTTACCTTACCTTGATAAAAAGGAATAGACGGGGCCCCTCCTTTTAGACTCATCCAGGGGGAATTAGGGGGGCCCCCTGAGGGGGCCCCTCCTAGTTCAAGGCATGGGGGGCCCCCCTTCCCTCTTCTTAATGGATAATAGGGGGGCCCCCTAGCTGTAGACAGCCCCACACCGACCCCATACAAATAAATGCATGCAAGGCCCCTCAGTACCCTCTCTGGGGGGCCCCCTACGGGCCCCCCCCCTGGATGCCTCTAGGGGGCCCCCCAGGTGGGGTCCCCTTAGGGGGGGCCTCTCTAGGGATTAATTGTTTGAATAGATGTAATAATAAAGAAAGGAAAGGGGAATAAAAGAGGGAAAGATTTATTTATTTATTTATTTTATTTACCTTATCTATTTAACAATTTATTTATTTATTTATTTTATACTTATTTGTCTCTCTTATTTGTCTCTTATTTGTCACTTCTTTTTGTCTCCTTATCTATTTCTTCCTATTATTTATTTATTTTATTTATTTTATTTATTTATTTATTTATTTATTTATTTATTTATTTATATTTATTTTATTAGTTCTCCCTGTCCTCCTACCAGTCTATAAGAAAAAAAACTAGGGTTTAGGGTTTAGGGTTTAGGGTTTAGGGTTTAGGAAGCAAGTTAGTAGCCCCATAAGCCAATCAAGGAAGGGGGGCCCCCCTGCAGATACACCTCGTATAGCTCTTGTTTGTGGGGCCCAGGGGCCCCTAGCAACAAGGGGAGCGCATAGAGGAGGGGGGCCCTCAAGCTCCTCTACCTGCTGCCGTAGCAACAACTCCTGCTGCTGCTGCTGCTGCTGCTGCTGCTGCTGCTGCTGCCAATGGGGCCCCGTACCCCTATGGGGTCCTACAGGACTTTGGGGGCCCCAAGAGGAAGCAGCAGTTTGCTGCTCCCCTGAAGTTATAACAGCAGCAAACACAGACAGCAGCAGCAGAAGCATCCGCAGCAGCAGCAACAGCAGCAGCATAATCAGCAGCAACAGCAGCAACAGCAGCAGCAGCTGCAGCACAAGCAGCAAGAAAAGGAACTTACCTCCACAACAGCAGAATCCCCTCATATCTCCTGACGAGGTCCTCTGCAGCTGTTGCTGCTGCTGCTGCTGTTGCTGCTTCTTCTTCTTCTGTTGCTGCTGCTGTTGCTGCTGCTGCTGCTGCTGCTGCATTAATTGTGTTGTTATAGGTGGGGTTGTTAATGGATCTGTTAAGGGAATTGCTGCATGCGTTTTCTTCTCTATAGGCACCTCGGCTATTAATACTTTATCCTTAAAGGTAACAGATCTATGAGGATGAGTGCTGCTGCTGCTGCTGCTGCTGCTGTTGCTGCTGCTGCTGCTGCTGCTGTTGCTGCTGCTGTTGTGCTTCAATGAGGGACGGTGCTGACGATGGCCAGATGACGCAGGGGGAGGCGAAGCAACAGGCTGCAGCAAACACGCATGCACATACAGCAGCAGCAGCAGCAGCTAATGCAGCAGCAGCTAATGCAGCAGCAGCTAATGCAGCAGCAGCAAATGCAGCAGCAACAAGGGTTTATAGAGACAGTGTGTTATCTGGTCTCTACCTCATTCATGCCTGCAGCTGCATGTGTTGCTGTTGCTGCATCTGTTGATGCAGCAGCAGCTGCTGCTGCTGCATCTGTTGCTGCTTCTGCTTCTGCTTCTGCATCTGTTGTTGCAGCTTCTGCTGCATCTGCTGCATCTGCTGCTGCTGCTGCAGCAGGTAGACCGCTGCTAGTATCAGGGGCCCCCCGTCTGTCTTCTTTCATTGTTGCTGCTGCCTTTGAAGAGGGGCCCCCTAATAAAGAATCTTCAGCAGCAGCAGCAGCAGCTTCACGATTTGCTGCTGCTGCATTTGCTGCTGCTGCTGCAGCAGGAAGTCGCGGTGAGTCCATAGCAGCACGAGACGGAGAAAGAAGAGCCTTATTATTAAGGGCAGCAGCAAACCCTTAAATGGCTCTTTCTTTGCTGCTGCTGCACATAAATAAACAAATAAAAAGAAAAAAAGAAGAAATAAATAAAAGAAGAAAAAGAAGAACTTTTCTCTCTTCCCTCCTCTCTTTGCCTCTCTGTGTACTCGTTGTTGATGGCTAGAATGATTCAATTGACCACGATCTGCCGTTCTTTCATGATAAATATACCATTAAAAGTATTAATTGAGGTGTACATACAGGTTAATAGAAGAAAAGAAGAAGAAAGCTTGCAAAAAGAAGAAAAAAGGAAGAAAGAACGCGAAGGGGAGGAGGTAGAAAGTCAACGCTTTCTTGTACGCGATCTGCGTCTATAAGGGTTGTGTGCAGCTTAAATAAGAGCAAATTAATAAAAATAAAGTAATTTAGCCATAAAAATACAAAAAAAAGATAAAAAAATGAACAATTTAATGCAGAAACATACAGTGACGCGTCGATTCAACTTCCTTCTCTGGGGTGTATAGGCAGGTGTGCATACAACTGAATCTTGCAAGAAGAAAATAAAATAAATAAATATATTCATCATTAAATATTATATTTATTTATTTATTTTATTCAATTATACTCAATAAAACTATATTATTTAATAAATAAAAACGTCTTCCTCTCTTTTCCTCCCTCTTAGCACACCAACACACACCACGCCTTGAAACCCTAAACCCTAAACCCTAAACCCTAAACCCTAAAAAAGGTGTGTTATTGTTATATTGTTTATTTCTGTTATATTTTCTTCTCTTAATAGATAAAAAGGAATTAAAGAAAAAATTATTTCTTTTCTTTCTTGCTGCTATACAAGAAAAGAGGCATTAATTTTTTTATATATTTCTTCCTTTTATAAGAAAGAAAAAAATCATTTATTTTTTTATTCTATTATAATTAAAATGTAAATCTCCAGCAGCAGCAACAGCAGCAGCAGCAACAGCAGCAGCAGCAACAGCAGCAGCAACAACAGCAGCAGCAACAACAGCAGCTCTACCAGCAGCAGCAGCAGCAGCACTACTAGCAGCAACAGCAGCAGCAGCTGCAGGGGACAAATAAATAAATAAATAAAAAGCACACTAAACCCTAAACCCTAAACCCTAAACCCTAAACCCTAATATATAAAGGGACACATTAAAAGGAGACAATTGTCTCCTATCTAGTAAACCCTAAACCCTAAACCCTAAACCCTTTCTTATTTTTTCTTCCTTTTATTTACTACACAAAAATACTCATCTTGCTGCTAGTTGCTGCTAGCTGCTGCTAGCTGCTGCAGTTGCTGCTGCAGTTGCTGCTAGCTGCTGCTGCAGCAGATATAGAATGTTCATTGTTCAAGTCAGTGGAGTGTACATACACCCCAAGACGGCATGAAAAAGATCAACAGTAGCAGCAGCAGCAGCTGCTGCTGCTGCTGCAGCTGCTGCTGCTGCTGATGTGTGTGTCGTTGTACTGCATGCGCGGGTGTATTTTAACTAAGAAGAAAAAATAACGGAAGGAAAGCCCCTGGCTTTGCTGCTGCTGCTGCTGCTGCTGCTGCTGCTATGGATGGTGCAGGAGCAGCAGCAGCAGCAGCAGAAGCAGCAGCATCAACACATACTGCTGCTGCTGCTGTTGCTACATTGATTTCTACTACTGCAGTACTGCTGCTGTGGCGGCGTACTGCCGCTGCTGCTGCTGCTGCTACTACTACTACTACTACTAACGCTGCTGCTATTGCTGCTGCTGCTGCTGTTGCTGCTACTACTACTAACGCTGCTGCTATTGCTGCTGCTGTTGCTACTAGTGCTGCTGCTACTACTGCTGCAGCTACATCTACTACTGCTGCTGCTAATACTGCTGCTGCTATTACTACTTCTACTACTGCAGCTTCTGCTGCTGCTGCTGCTGCTGCTGCAGCTAGTACTGCTGCTGCTGCAGCGGCACCTGCTGGTCGTAAGAAATCCATTGACCAGCTGCGTCATAATACCCATTAGGTTGGTACCCTTCCTGCTGCTGCTGCTGCTGCTGCTGCTGCCAGTTGCCTTGTTCGTCCCAGTAGCCATCCATGGGGTACTGTTGCTGCTGCTGCTGCTGCAGCTGCTGCTGCTGCTCTGGTGTTAGCTGCTGACCCTGTTGGTCATAATAACCTCCATATCCATCCCCCCATTGCTGCTGCTGCTCTGGCTGCTGCTGCTGCTGCTGCTGCTGCTGGTAATAATAGTAATCATCTTGCTGCTGCCCCCAGCTGCCTTGCTGCTGCTGCTGCTGCTGCTGCTCATCATAACCTCCAGTGTATATCCAGTTCCCTTGCTCATCATAGTAGCCATCTGCTGCTGTTGCTGCTGCTGCTGTTGGTATCCAGTTGCCCTGTTCGTCCCAGTATCCTGCTGCTGCATCTGCTGCATCTGCTGCTCCTGCTGCTCCTGCTGCTGCTGCTGCTGCTGGATCTGCTGCAGATGCAGGACTTGTTCCTCCTGCTGCAGCATAAGAAGAATCTTCTTGTGTATCTATAGGTACCCAATTACCTTCCTCATCCCAGTAACCTGCTTCTGCTGCTGCTGCTGCTCCTTCTCCTGCTGCTCCTGCTGCATGCATGTCTTCTGGTGCTGCTGCTGCTGCTGCAGCAGGACTTGCTGCTCCATGAGGTGACTGCTGCCCTGCAGACCTGCATATACACCCCAACAGCAGCAGCAAAAAAAAAACAACAATTAATATCCTTCCCTTCTTCTCCTCCTCATCCGTAAACCCTCAAAAAATCCTAAACCCTAAACCCTAAACCCTAAACCCTAAACCCTAAACCCTAAACCCTACAGGATATTTTCTTTATTTCTTAAGGAAGGAGAAATTTGTCCGCAGCAAGAGAAGAGACCAAAGGGTACATCATTAGTGCCGCAGCAAATCTTCTGCTTCCTTCTTGCTGCTGCTGCTGCAGCTGCTGCAGCTGCTGCAGCACGCTCTTTTTGACGTGCTGCATCTATCTGTCCTGTAGCTGCAGCAATTGCATCAGCAGCAGCAGCAGCAGCAGCAGAATCTGCAACTAACCAAGGTATACCTTTCTTCCTCATATAAGAAGAATGATTAATTAATTTATTTTTTATTTTTTTATCTTTTATTCTTTCCTCTAATAAATTACAAGAAATACTTCTTGTCTTTAGCAGCAAACATGAAGACGGCGAGGGGGGCCCCCCAAGGGGGGCCCCCATGGGGGGCCCCCCCAATTTTGAGGGGCCCCTTGACAGGATCGGGGATCCAACAGTACGCGGAGACGACTTCCGTGATGATACAGAGGCAGAGGATATCTGCTTTATTATACCTGCAGCAGCAACAGCAGCAGCAGCAGCAACAGCAGCAGCAGCAGCAACAGCAGCAGCAGCAAAAGAAGCACACATATGAGGTGAGCATACACTTCAGTAGTATCCTTGTTGCATCATCTATACTCACGAAGTGGTTACTGCAGCAGCAGCAGCAGCAGCACCTGC
>NW_013563904.1:0-4971 GCF_000499605.1 Eimeria maxima | reverse complement strand
CTGCTGCTGTTGCTGCTGCTGCTGCTGCTGCTGCTGCTGCTGCTGCTGCTGCTGCTGCTGCTGCTGCAGCAAATCCTACCTGAGGAGAGTTGTTTCTTAGCAGCAGAAGGTAAGGATTGTTCTCCTATAGAAGAAAGAGATGATTGTCTGCTTGTCTTTGCTGCTTCTTTTGCTGCTTCTTTTGCTGCTTCTTGCTGCTGCAGCGCAGCAAAACGTTCAGCTAATGAACCAGTAGCAGGAGCAGCAGCAGCAGCAGCAGCAGATTCTGCTGCAGCAGCTGCTTCCTTGTCATCTTTCTTCGATGGCTGACGATCCATTGCTGTCTTAGATTGCTGCTTTATAGGGGCCCCTTCTGCTGCTGCTGCTGCTGCTGCAGCAGGTGCTGCTGCTGCTGCTGCTGCAGCAGGTGCTGCTGCTGCTGCTGCTGCTGCTGCAGCAGGTGCTGCTGCTGCTGCTGCTGCTTTTTCTGCTGCAGTCGAAGCAGCCTCTGGCTGCTGCTGCACCTCTACAGATTTTTGTTTAATAAGGGCTTTACCTGCATCTGCTGCTGCTGCAGTTGCTGCTGCTGCTGCTGCTGCTTCTGCTGCTGCTGCTGTTGCTGCTTCTGGGGTAGTGGGGGCCCCACCAATCTCCTTTTTGCTGCTGGCATGACTAAGGGGGCCCTTCTCTTCTTCCTTATGCTGCAGCAAAAAAAAACAAATAAAAAAAAGAAAATAAAAATAATAAATAAATAAATTAAATAAATAAATAAATAAATAAATAAAAAAGAAAATAAAAATAATAAATAAATAAATTAAATAAATAAATAAATAAATAAATAAATAAATAAATAAATAAATAAAAGGAAAAAAAAATTAATTGTTGCAATGTTTACTAAAATAAAAAGGATAATTCGCAGCAGCAGCAGCAGCAGCAGCAACAGCAACAGCAACAGCAACAGCAGCAACAGCAGCAACAGCAGCAACAGCAACTGCAACAGCAGCAACAGCAGCAACAGCAGCAGGAAGGGTTACCTCTTGTTCAGCTGGTGATACAATTCCCTTCTTATCTGTTGAGGAAACAGCAGCAATTAATTCCTTGGGGGATGCAGCACCTGCTGCTGCTGCTGCTGCAGGAGCAGCTGCGGCTGCTGCAGGAGATGCAGCTGCTGCTGCAGGAGATGCAGCTGCTGCTGCTTCTTCCTTCTAACACATACATACACACATACATATAATATATATATAGGAGAGCAGCAACAGCAGCAACAGCAGCAACAGCAACAACAGCAGCAGCAACAGCAGCAGCAACAGCAGCAACAGCAACAGAAAAGCACCAACAAGAGCAGCAACAGCAACAGCAACAGCAACAGCAACAGCAGCAACAACACAAACAACAACAGAAGCAACAGCAGCAACAGCAGCAACAGCAGCAACAGCAGCAACAGCAGCAACAGCAGCAACAGCAGCAACAGCAGCAACAAATGTATATATCCTTATCTTACTATATTATTTATTTCTTTTTTTTTATTTATTTTTTCCTTATTTATTTTTATTTTTTTTTCTACTTTTTTTATTTTTTCCTCATTATCCCCTTTTTTCTCTTCTTTCTTCTTTTCTTTTATTAAGGGGGCCCCCCCCTTAACGGGGGCCCCCCCCTTAACGGGGGCCCCCCCCTTTACGGGGGCCCCCCCCTTAACGGGGGCCCCCTCTCCTGTTAGTACCTTCTTTCCTTTCTCTGCTGCCTTTGCCTTAGCAGTAGCAGCAGCAGCAGCAGCAGATCCTTTTGTCTTCTTCCCTTGTACCTCCTTCTCTGCTGCATCTTGGGGGCCCCCCTCATGGGGGCCCCCCTTAGGGGCCCCCTCGGGGGCCCCTTCTGCTGCTGCTGCTGCTGTCTTATGGGGCAGCACCAGACGGCCCTCCTTATCCTTTGAAGGGAGACGCGTTAGCCGCGGCACAGCAGCAGGACGTACCCTGCTGCTGTCTCCTTTTTTATCTGCTGCTGCTGCTGCTGCTGCTGCTGCTGCTGCAGGAGACGTACTGTCTGAAGAAACAGAAGAAGTATCATCTGTGTCTTGTCTCTCTGCTGCTGATGGTTCTGCTGCTGCTGCTGCTGCTGCTGGTTCTGCTGCTGCTGCTGCTGCTGCAGGTTCAGCTGCGCCTTCCTTTGAGGGGGCCCCTTCGCTTGCTGCTGCTGCAGGTTTGGGGGCCCCCGAACCCTCTGCTGCAGTAGCAGACTTTGCTGCTGCTGCTGCTGCTGCAGGACGCTTAGGGGGGGCCTTGACCTTCAATGTCTTATGTGCCTCCTCTTTATTTGCTGCTGCTGCTGCTGCTGCTGTTGCTGCTGCTGCTGCTGCTGCTGGTGTCTTGGGGACTGCTTTTGGTACTGGTCTTGGGTGTGCCTTTGCTGCTGCTGCTGTTGCTGCTCCTGCTGCTGGCTTCTTTCCTGCTGCTGCTGCTGCTGCTTCCCCTTCTGTGTCTTTATGTGCTGCAGCTGCCTTAGGTGCTGCTTTTGCTGCTTTTGCTGCGTGCTGCTGCAGCAAAGGTTTTGCTGCTGCTGCTGCTGCTGCTGCCTTAGGGGCCTCCTTCTTCTCCGTGTCTGTCTTAGGCTTAGGGGGGCCCCCCTCTCCCTCTTCCTTCTCTGCTGCTGCTGCTGCTGCTGCTGCTGCTGGCTTCTCTTCTGCAGCTGCTGTCTTCTCTGCTGCTTCTGTCTTCTCTGCTGCTGCTGTCTTTGCCGTTGGCGCTGCCTTCTCTGTTGCTGCTGCTTTTGCTGCTGCTGCTGCTGCTTTTGCTGCTGCTGCTGCTTTTGCTGCTGTCTTAGGGGCTGCCTTTACTACTAACATTTTCTTTGGTGCTGCTGCTGCTGCTGCTTTTGCTGCAGTTGCTGCTTTTGCTGCTGCTGCAGTTCCCTCTGTAGCTGGCGTATCCTCTGCCGGTGTCTTCTCTGCTGCTGCATCTGCTGCTGCTTCTCCTGCTGCTGCTGGCTCTGTTGCTGCTGCTGCTGCAGTTGCTGCTTTTGCTGCTGCTGCTGGGGTCGGTGCTGCTTTCCTTAAGGGGACCTTAGCAGGAGGAAGACCTGCTGCTTTCCTAGGTTCTGCTGCTGCTGCTGCTGCTGTCTTTGCTGCTGTTGCTGCTGCTGTTGCTGCTGTCTTTGCTGCTGTTGCTGCTGTTGCTGCTGCTGCTTTCTTTGGTTGTTCTTGGGGTGTCTTTGCTGCTGATGCTGCAGCACCTACCTTAGGTTCCTCAGCCTTCTTTGCTGCTGCTGCTGCTGTTGCTGCTGTTTTTGCTGCTGCTGCTGCTGTTGCTGCAGTTTTTGCTGCTGCTGCTGCTTTGCCTGTAAGCATCACAGCTTTCTTTGCCAGCAGCATCTTTGCTGCAGCAGGCTTTGCTGCTGCTGCTGCTGCAGCAGCAGCAGCAGCAGCAGGGGCCTTTGCTGCTGCTTCCTGTTTTATTTGTGTCTCTGCTGCCTTCATAGCTAACTCTAAGGAAGTTAATCTTTGTGTGTCTGCTGCTGCTGCTGCTGCTGTTGCTGCTGCTGCTTCTGCTGCTGCTAATGAATGTTTTATTTCTTTTGTTTCTTTTGCTTCCTCTTCCTTAGCTTTATCTGCTGCTGCTGCTGCTGCTGCTGCAGGTTTCTCTTCTTTTGCTGCTGCTGCTGCATCTGCTGCTTCTGCTGCAGGCTTGTCTTCTGCTGCTGCTTCTGCTGCAGGCTTCTTATCTGCTGCATCTGCTGCATCTGCTGCTGCTGCTGCTTCCTCGTCCTTCTTATCTGCAGCAGCAGCAGCTGCTGCTGCTGCCTCCTCAGGCTTCTTATCTGCTGCATCTGCTGCTGCTGCTTCCTCAGGCTTCTTATCTGCAGCATCTGCTGCTGCTGCTTCCTCAGGCTTTTTGTCTGTTGCTTTTGCTGCTGCTGCTTCCTCAGGTTTCTTATCTGCTGCATCTGCTGCTGCAGGTGCCTTTGCTGCTGCTGCGTCTGCTGCTGCAGGTGCTTTTGCTGCTGCTGCTGCTGCTGCTGCTGCGCTGCCTCTCCGCAGCATAATAGCAGGTGCTGCTTTCTTAACAATTGTCTTCTTAGAGGGAACAGCAGGTGTTGCTGCTGCCCCTTCTGCTGCTTCTGCTGCTGCTGCAGGAGCAGCAGCAGCAGCAGCAGCAGCAGGAGCAGCAGGAGCAGCAGGAGCAGCAGGAGGCTTAATAGCAGGTGCTGCTTTCTTTGTTAATACCTTCTTAACTGGTGGTGGTCCTGCTGCTGCTTTTGCTGCAGGTTCTGCAGCAGGTGCTGCTGCTGCTGCTGCTTCTGTTGCTGCTGTTGCTGCTGTTGCTGCTTTTGCTGCTGCATCTGCTGCTTCTTTTTCTTCAGGCTTTTTATCCCCTGCTGCTGCATCTTTTGCTGCTGGTGCTGCATCTTTTGCTGCTTTATCTGCTGCTGCATCTGCTGCTGTTGCTGCTGCTGCTGCTGCTGCTGCTGCTGCTGCTGCTGCTGTCTTAGGGGTAATTGCCTTAGGTACAAGACGCATAGGCATATTTTTTTTTTCTTCTTCTTTTTCTTTTTCTTTTTTTCTTGTATCTGCACTACTAAGACGTACAGGTCCTGCTGCTGTTGCTGCTGGTGCTGCTGCTGCTGTCTTAGCTGCAGCAGCAGGTGCTGCTTTCTTTACCATACGTGCCTTGGATAATATAGAGGGGGGGGCCCCCTTGGGCCCCTCTTGGGGGGCCCCTGGGGGCCCCACTGCCTTACGTACTATTGCTGTTTTTGCTGCTGCAGGGCCCTCTGATGTACCCCTAGGTGCAGCAGCAGCAGCAGCAGCAGCAGCAGGTCTACCTAAGGAGCTGCCACGAGATAAGCTGCGGCGTGGCACTGCAGCAGCAGCAGAACCTGCTGCAGCACAACAGCAGCAGCAACAGCAACAGCAACAGGAACAGCAGCAGCAGCAGCAGCAGCAGAGGCACATACAGCAGCAAATAAGTTAGCTAATATATATACATATATATATATATA